>NC_052016.1:1039562-1236097 GCF_015832195.1 Motacilla alba alba | reverse complement strand
GAAGATGGGAATGAGAGGAGGATGACGGGAATGAGAAGGGGATGAAGATGGGAATGAGAAGGAGATGAAGGCATCAGTGAGAGGAAAATGAAGGGAATGAGAGGGGGATGAAGGTGGGAATGAGAGGAAGATGAAGGTGGGGATGAGAGGGGTATGAAGGCAGCAGTGAGAGGAAGATGAAGGGAATGAGAGGGAGATGAAGGGAATGAGAAGGGGATGAAGGCAGCAGTGAGAGGAAAATTAAAGGAATGAGAGGAGGATGAAGGGAATGAGAGGAGGATGAAGGTGGGAATGAGAGGAGGATGAAGGAAATGAGAGGGAGATGAAGGTGGGAATGAGAGGAGGATGAAAAGAGTGAGAGGAGGATGAAGGGGATGAGAAGGGGATGAAGGGAATGAGAGGAGGATGAAGGCAGCAGTGAGAGGAGGATGAAGGGAGTCAGAGGGGGATGAAGGGAATGAGAGGAGGATGAAGGAAATGAGAGTGGGATGAAGGTTGCAGTGAGAGGAGGATGAAAAGAGTGAGAGGAGGATGAAGGGGATGAGAAGGGGATGAAGGGAACAAGACGAGGATGAAGGCAGCAGTGAGAGGAGGAAGAAGGGAATCAGAGGGGGATGAAGGCAGCAGTCTGGCCCGCTCCGAGGTGTACCTGCTCCCCGCTCCACTCCACGGCCTGACTCCCTCCCTGCCGCCGCTGCCTCCCGCAGCTTCAGCCCCGCGGGGTCCCGCCGGGATCCGGCCGGGGAGCAGCAGCGGCGGCGGCAGCAGCAGCGTGTGACCTGCGGGGGCTAAAAGTGAGACCAGGCTCCAGGTACTGAACTGATTTCAGCTTTTATTATAAAAAAAGAAAGGCCTAAAGCCAGGGGGCCCGGGCCGAGCAGGAGCGTTCCCGTTGAGGATGCTGCGGCGCCGGCGCTGGGTTTTCTTTTCAGCAGCCCCGATGTTCCAGGTGGAGCAGCACACTTCAGTGGGTCAGAAGTCCCTTTTTATCCTGCTTTTTGTCCCTTTGGATTGGTTTCTTTTCGGATCCTTCGTTTGCATGAAGGTTTGAGGTGTTTGATTGGCCCATGACAGCTCTGTCCCGGCCGGAGGGGTGCACTTTACTGAGGTGTAATTTCTTATAACTCCCCTTTTAACCCCTTTTACAATATAATACCGAAGCTAACAGTGCGTGCTTAACGATCTATCAACTCTTTTACCCCAGTTTCTAACGTGTTTCTAGCACGGGGACACATGGAGCTCTCCCTGCTCTCCAGGGCCACAGCAGGGCTCAGCCACATCCACACCTCCCTGGCAGCCCCGGTGCTCCAGGATCTGTCCCCTGCTTCGGGTTTGGAGCTTTTAATGCAGCATTTTCTGGTCAGGATATAAAGATCTCGTGGGGGTTTGCTTTCAGCCAGCGTGGTGTGGTTGGTTTGATTGTTATATTGAAATGGGGGGGGTTGCTGTGGCCTCAAGGACAAATCTGACCTGGGGTTTATAAATCACCCCCTGGAAATTGCTGATTTGTGGCTTCCTGGGGCTGGCAGGATAACAGCGTCTTTGGAGGGATCCTTTCATTTTTCCAAGAGAAGTTGTGGATTCCCCATCCCTGGCAGTGCCCCAGGCCAGGCTGGACCCTGGGGCTGGAGCAGCCTGGGGCAGTGGAAGGTGTCCCTGCCATGGCAGGGGTGGCTCTGGGTGGGATTTGAGATCCTTCCCAACCCAAAGCAGTCTGGGATTGTGTGATTCCATGAGGTGTGCCTTACACTGTGCCCCCTCCAGAAGAGAATCGCGTGGAATTACCCTCCCAGCACTTTCTGTTTCTATCTCCCAGAGACTTCTACACCCTCTGTGCTTCGGGGCAGCTCTCCACAGTGTCCTGTGAGAGCTCAGGAGCTGTGCTGTGCTTCTGGCAGAGGCCTTGACCCTTCACCTTGTGAGGTGAGAAGGAAATTCTCACAATCAGAGAATGGTTTGGGTTGGAAGGGACCTTAAATCTCCTCCTTCCACCCCCTGCCCTGAGCAGGACACCATTCAGTGGATCAGGTTACTCTGCTTTTTGTCCTGTCAGTGACAGCTTTGGAGCCAAACTCTGCTCGGTGTCACACCCAGGGAAGGACAGGAAAGGAAAGGCTCCTGTCGCTGGCAGGCGTTTGTTTGTCCCCCTTCCCCGGGCAGGTCCTGCTGAGCAGGAACGGCTCCAGGTCTGGGTGGATCCACCTGGGTGTGGGGCTGCGAGGATGGGGAAGGGCCTGCAGGGGCCATGCAAGGAGAGGCTGAGGGGATTTGGATTGTCCAGCTGGAGGAAAGGAGACTGAGGGGAGACTCAGTGGGACTGCAGCTCCTCAGAGGGACAGCTCTGATCTCTGCTCTGGGACAGGGACAGCCCCCAGGGAGCAGATGGAGCTGGCCAGGAGGGATTTAGGTTGGGTTTTAGGGCAAGGCTCTTCCCCAGAGGCTGCTGGCACTGCCCAGGCTGCCCAGGCAATGGGCACGGCCCCGAGGCTGCCAGAGCTCCAGGAGCCTTTGGCCAGCGCTGCCAGGGGTGCCCAGGCTGGGCTTGCTGGGCTCTGGGCAGGGGCAGGGGTGAGATTGATGACCCTGGTGGGTTTATTCCCACTCAGGAATTCCATCATTCCGTGCCCCCTCCTGCGCATCCCTCTCTTGGACGCCCACAGTGCCCTGAGCCGCAGGGATGCAATTTTAGGAAATTCCCAGTTGGGAACAAGCAGGAGCCGTTCCCAGAGCGCTGCGAGGGCTCGGGGAAGCCGCAGCTCGGCGTTTTGGGGGGTTTTGGGGGGGTTTTTTGGGAGGCTCCGGGGGCTCCGCGGGGCCGGCGCTGCCCGGAGCGCCAGCGCCATCCAGCGGCCACAGCGCGCAACTGCACCCGCGGGCACAGCTGGGCCGGCGAACATCTGGAACAACATCTGGGGAAACAGCTGGGAGAGCAGCCGGGAAAGGAAAGCAGCCGGGAAAGCAGCCCGAGCGCCCCGCGAAAGGGAGGCCCGCTCACCTCGGTAGTTTTTTTTCACCCCGTCCTTTCCCGCCCCCCCGAGCGCGCTTGGTTAAATCGTTAAAGGTTGCGCAACATCTGCGCGGGTTAATTACAGCTGTTAATTACAGCTGCTGAGAGCGCGGGCGATTTCGGGGCAATAAAACAAGACGAGGCACGAAAGACGATGGTTCAATAGTCGGTGCTTAATGGGGTGTTAGGCGGGAGGGAAGGGGACGGGAGAGCTCGTGACTGCGGGGAGGTGTGAATTATTGCACCATAATTCTGGCCCTGCAGGGGCTGGGTGCAATTAATAACTGTTTTCAGGTTTGAAATGCGTTTTCTCACACCGTAAAAAGCAGCAATGGAAAGTAATCGCTAGTGGGAGAAGCGCGGGGAGGACTGGGCAGCGGCTTCCCTGGTTTTGTGCTGTTTTGAGCCGCTTTTCAGTGATTTGGGGGATCCTGTTGGGCGTGAAAACTGTGTGGACCCAAAACTCTTTGGGTTATTTGTGTTGAAGTAGCTCTGCCTGGAAATCTTTTCACAGCTATTCCCAGTTGGGAAGCAACTCCCGTTCATTTGCAGCAGATTTTCACCAGATCAACTTCAACCCCTTCAGTTCCCCATGCCAAGCTACCAACTCCTGAGCCCTCTTTATCTGGAAAGCAGGAAAGACTTTGTTGCTTTTTTTCTTTTCTTTTTTTTTTATGGGTTCAATTCCAACCCATTCCAGTTTAATTTTGGGAAACCCGAAAACTGAAGGAAAGCAGATATCCTCAAAATAAAATATAGTTTGAGGCCCTTGATCCAGCAGCTGGAAATGCAAACTTTACTGGGAGCTGGCATTGCTCTTGGTACTGAAATTAGGCCATAAAAATGCAATTCCAGGGATGCTTTTCTCCACTTTTTATTAAAAAAAAACTGGGAGGGTGATGCCTGGGGTTATCAGCACAACCTGCTTTCATGTGAGTACATCTATAATTCACTGTATTAACATCCCCCAGCAGAGTGCAGCCCCTTAACCAGGCTGATGGCAAAAAGGGAATCTTTAAGAGCGAGTTCAGGGATTGGGAATGCAGGTTCCAAGACAGAAAATTGATTGGTTGCTTGAACCTTCACTTAAGAAAGACTTAATGGGATGAGGAGATTAATAAAGGGGGTCTCTGGGGCTGCTGGCATTGCTTTAGGGACCCCAGAGGTCAAGATAACAGGAAATGGACAGGGCAGGTCAGGGACTTCCAGGATTTTTGTGGACGTTCTTACAGAGATTTCGGTTCATTATTTGATTTTTAGTCAAGATGCAGCTTTTGTGCACTGATGGTTTTCCTTCTGGGGTGCATCAGGATGAGCATTGCCAGCAGGGCAGGGGTGATCCTGCCCCTGTGCCCAGCCCTGGGGACACCTCTGGGTGCTGTGTCCAGCTCTGGCTCCTCAGCACAGCAGGGCCAGGAGCTCCTGGAGCTGAGCAAGGGCCTGGAGCAGCTCCGTGCCCAGGAAGCCCTGAGGGAGCTGGGGGTGCTCAGCCTGGAGCCAAGGAGACTCAGGGCTGCTCTCAGCACTCCCGCAGCTCCTGAAAGGTGCCTGTGCTCAGCTGGGGCTGGGCTCTGTCTGCAGGCACCGACACAGCCAGAGCACACAGCCTCCAGCTGCACCCAGGCAAACACAGGCTGACAGCAGGGAAAAGCTTTCCCAGAAAGGGGATAAAGCTCTGGAATGTTCTGCCCGGGGAGGTGGTGCAGTCCCCATCCCTGGGTGTGTTTAACACAGCCTGGATGTGGCACTGGGTGCCAGGGTGCAGCTGAGCTGCTGGGGCTGCCTTGGACTCGATGGCCTTGGAGGTCTCTTCCAACCTGGTCATTCTGTGAATTCTGGGAATTCTGGCTGTCCCTGGCTGTCCCTGTGCCTGTCCCTGGTGTCCCTGTGTCCGTCCCTGTCTCTGTCCCTGGTGTCCCTGTCTCTGTGTCCATCCCTGTGCCTGTCCCTGTGTCTGTCCCCATGTCTGTCCCTGCTGTCCCTGTGTCTGTCCCCGTGTCTGTCCCTGGCTGTCCCTGTGTCTGTCCCTGGCTGTCCCTGCTGTCCCTGTGTCTGTCCCTGGCTGTCCCTGGGTCTGTCCCTGTGTGCAGGAGGTCAGAGCAGCCCCAGGCTCTGCTCCAGGCCCAGCGATGGCCCCAGAGCCACGGGCAGGGCCTGAGCCCAGCAATTCCCCTGCCCAGGAGGCACAACTCCTGCCCTGGGCAGGGACCGAGCTGGAGCAGAGCCCAGACAGGGCTGGAGTCTCCTCCCTGGGACATTCCAGAATATAATCCCACAGTCCCATGGTCTGGGCCCTGGGTGACCCAGAGGTGACACCGGTGACCCCCAGGGTCCCTCCAACCTCACCCATCCTGGGCTGCTCATTCCAGTGGCACTAAAAGAAAGAAACCAGATTTAAACCCACTCTTCTCCCGGTGTTCCGTCAATCTGTGACAAGATCCTGCTTCCTCCATCTTGCCGTGCCTCTCCTTGCTGGTGTCCATGGGATTCTGGGACTCTGGTGTGCTGGGGTTCTGGGATTGTGGAATTCTGGGGTTCTGGGATTCCAGAATTCTGAAATTCTGGGATCCTGGTGTTCTGGGATTCTGAGATTTCATGATTCTGGAATTCTGGGATTCTGGAATTCCTGGATTCTGGTGTTCTGGAATTCCAAGATTCCAGGATTCTGGTATTCTGAAATTCCGGGATTACAAGATTCGGGGATTCTGGAATTCCATGATTCTGGGATTCCAGGATTCTGGGATTTTGGGATTCTGAGATTCCGATATTCTAGAATTCTGAATTCCAGGATTCTGGTGATCGGGGATTCCAGGATTCTGGTGTTCTGGAATTCTGGAATTCTGTGATTCTGAGATTCCAGGGTTCTAGAATTCTGGGATTCCAGGATTCCAGGATTCTGGGATTCCAGGATTCTGGTGTTCTGGGATTCTGAGATTCCAGGCATCCAGAATTCTGGGATTCCGGGATTCTGGGGTGCAGCTGAGCAGAGCCCTCGAAAGGGGGGTGGCAGAGGGACCCATGGCAGAGTCCAGCCAGGGCTCCCGGGCAGGAGGACTGGATGAGGCACTTTCCATCCCCTGCCTGGGATTCCCTATTGGAATTCTGCTGCTGGCATTCCAGCACTCGGGAGAGGTCCTGAAATCCATGGATTTCCTGCTGAAACGGGGGAGCAGTGGCTGAATGAAGCCCATTTGAGAACGGAAGGCTGCGGTGTCACCCCAGTCCTGGCTGGCTCTGGGGATGCTTTGGGGTTCATTTTGATGCCACCCCGGGAGATTGGATTCCCTCCTGTCCCTCCCTGAGCGAACTCTGACCATAAATGAACAGCCAGGTGATGCTGCATGCAGAACACCACAGCTCTGGAGCTCTTTCTGCCCCTCCTAAAGCCCATTTGATGCAGCTGGATGTTGCTTTTTTTTACCAACGTGAGACAATTGATTTAATTTTGAAGGAAGGCTGCCTGGAAAAAAAAAAAATTGAAATATTAATAACGCCTGAATTTGAACTGGTTACTCAGCAGAAAGATCCAACCTCGATCTGCGCAGCCTCAGCAGTGGCTTTTGAGAAGCTGGGAGTTTTGTACGAATCCTGCCTTGTAAACAGATGGAACAAACAAAATGTAAAACTCATCTCCTTAAAGAACAACAAAAGAACATTTTCCAGATGGGCTTTTCTGATGGGAGATCAAAGTCCTCATCTCAGACTTGGGAAATTTCCCTTCCTTGCTGGTATCAGTTTGATCTGCACGCAGATCATCCAGCATTTGTTTGTTTTCAGCAATTGTCTTAAAGGAGCTGCAGGGGGATGCTCGTAAAGCTGAAGAAAATAGAAAAGATTTTACTAAAAATAGGGGGAAAATCTGGGTGGGTAAAGGGGGGAGGAAACTCTTCGATTCCTTTGATTTATACAAAAATGAGATCTTTCAAAATCTCAGCTCCACCTGCAAAATGAAACAAGCAGGAAAGCGCGAGGCCACTGATTCGGACCGAGTGCTTTTTGGGCTTCTCTGATTCCAAACCTCATCCCAACGGGTCCTGTGGCCAGAAAAGAATCCCTTGGTGGTTTTACAGATTCTGCACCCCCCAGGAGCTGCAGTGACCAGGGGGGAACGGCTGCCAGTGCCAGAGGGCAGGGCTGGATGGGATCTTGGCAATGGGAATTGTTCCCTGGCAGGGTGGGCAGGGGCTGGGATGGAATTCCATCCCTGGATCCCTGGCAGTGCCCAAGGCCAGGCTGGACACTGGGGCTGGAGCAGCCTGGCACAGGGGAAGGTGTCCCTGCCATGGCAGGGGTGGCTCTGGGTGGGCTCTGAGGGCTCCTTGATGCCCTGCATGACAATTTTTTGGCTAAAGGAGCTGTGAACTCACAGCCCCAGAGACTGAGGAGGAGTTTTCCCCTTGGAAATTTTAATCTGGCTTTCCCTCTCTTCTTCTCTGGTGTTGGAGCATGGGCTGGACTCGATGATCTTAAAGGGCTGTTCCAGCCTAGTGATTCTGTGTGTAATTTTGTGTGTCAGTTTTCCTGGCTGGTGTTAATGGGAAACAGCAAAAAAGCTTTGCAAGTAAAAAAAAAATTAAAATAAAATAAAATTAAATTAAATTAAATAATACAATAAAATAATACAAAATTTAAAAATAAAATTAAAATAAAATAAAATATAAATAAAATAGAAAAAATGAAATTAAATGAAATGAAGTGAAATAAAATAAAATAAAATAAAAATTAAAATAATAAAATAAAACAAAATAGAAATAAAATGCAATAAAATTAAACAATAAAATAATAAAATGATAAAATGAAATATAAATAAAATAAAATACTAAAATAATAAAATAAAATATAAATTGAATAAAATAAATTAAATAAAAAAATAAAAATAATAAAAATAAAATAAAATAAAATAAAATAAAATAAAATAAAATAAAATAAAATAAAATAAAATGGAATAAAATAATAAAATAAAATAATAAAATATTGGAATAATAAAATATTGAAATAATAAAATAAAATATAAATTATAAATAAAATATTACAATAATAAGATAATAAGATAATAAGATAATAAGATAATAAAATAAGAAAATAAGAAAATAAGAAAATAAAATGTAAATGGAATAAATAAAAATAAAATAAAATAAAATAAAATAAAATAAAATAAAATAAAATAAAATAAAATAAAATAAAATAAAATAAAATAAAATAAAATAAAATAAAGGCATAGAAAGAATTCATAGGTGTGTTTGTGCTTGCAGACACCCGGCAGGTGCAGCCCTCTCCGCCCTGGTCCTACGACCAGTCCTACCAGTACCTGGGCTCCATCGCCACGCCCGCCGTGCACCCGGCCACGCCCATCTCACCTGGCCGGGCTGGCGGCATGACCTCGCTCACGGCCGAGCTCTCCAGCCGCCTCTCGGGTAAGGACACCGCCCCCGGGCCCCCTGTGACAAAGGGACGCTCCCCCGGGAAAAACTGCTGGCCCTGTCCCCACCCCTGGGCTCTCCATGCCAAGGGGATGTTCCCTTGTGACAACCTGGTGGCCTTGTTGCCACCTCTGGGCTCTCCAGGACAAAGGGACACTTCCCCAGTGGAAAATTGGTGGCCCTGTCCCCAACCCACCTGTCCCCACGACAAAGGGATGTTCTCCAGTGGCAAATGGGTGGCCCTGTCCCTACCCCTGCTGCCCCCAAGCCTAGGGGACCTCCCCTGGTGGCAAATTGGTGGCCTTGTCCCCACCCCTTGGCCTTTCATGACAAAGGGACCTTCCCTGGTGGCAAACGGGTGGCCCCGGTGCTGTGCCAGCCCCTCAGGGGCTCCCTGGGCAAAGCTCCTTCCGAGGTTCTGGGGGATTTGTGGGAAGAGCAGAGAAACAGAGAATTTTAATAAATGATAAACCACTCCCAGACTGGGCTGGGAAAGATCTCAGAGGTCACGGAGCCCCAGCTGTGACCCATCCCCGCCGTGTCCCCAGCCCAGAGCACTGAGGGCCACCTCCCGCCCTTCCCTGGGCAGCTCTTCCCGAGGCCTGACCACCCTTTCCAGGAGGAAATTCCCTCTGGTGTCCAGCCTGAATCCCCGACTGGGATTCGGGGTTTGGGGTGGGAGGAACCTTAAAGCCCAAATCGTTCCCACCCCCTGCCAGGGACAGGGACACTTCCCGCTACCCCAGGTTGCTGCTGGGGTTGGGAGCCCAACGGAGCATTGTCAAAAAATGAGGAAAAGGAGGAAAAGCAGCACTTTGAAGGCGCAGGGAGTGATTAAAGTTATTTAGATTGCCAAGAAATGGGTGGCATTCCAAGATATTCCAGCTCTGTTTCCTTCCCTCCCCCTAAATCCAGAGCAGAGCACAGCAGGGTTTTGGGTGGGCGTCGGCTGCAGGATGGTGGGGTTGGACATTTCAGACGTTGCGCTGGATTTTCCCGTTTTCCATGTCCACCAAATCGCCCTGCAGAGCTTTAGAAGCCACCAGGAAAACGGGAGTGAGAGCCACCCCAGTTCCACCCCGTGTGACTGTCCCTGACCTGCACATCTTGAAGCAATCTGCGTGTGCAGCAGCGGGAATTTTCTAGAAATGAGCGGGAGCCGTAGCGTTCTAATTTGCATACAGCTTTTGCAAAAATCCCTCCTTTAACTGCACATCTTGCTCTCGTTTGAAGGCTCAGGGCTTCTTCTGAGATCAGAGGGAAAGCACTTGAACGTGCTCCAGCCTGCTCTGCTGTTGTCATGTAGAGCTTGCTTTGAAAGCCTCACACCAAATCTAAATTATTTGTTAGGTCTGGGTGATAAGTGTGTGGTAGAGAGGACTGAAAACACAGGGGACTTTGCAGGAAAAGCCATTTCTTCTTTTAAAAAACAAAAAAAATTCTCATTTGTTATTTACACAGAATTAGAAATCAAAAATTTAAAAAATTCAGAATTCCCCTTTGTTTTCCACCAGGACCCCCAGGTCCTTTTCCACAGAGCTGCTTTTTCCGCCCATGGCCACAGGGATTTTCCTTGGAGCTGGCAGAGTTTCTCCATGCCTTGTGAAGGAACCTAGAAAGGTTTTGTTCCCACGTCAGCATCCTTCTTCTCCTGTTCTAATTCCTTACATTAAATGTCATTCAGCATTCCTGGGAGGATCCGTCACAACCTTTTCTGTCACCCACACTTGAAAAAAAAAAAATCTTCTCTTTGGCAGAACAAAGAGCAAATTTGAGGAGGATTTTGGGCCCTCCCAACTTAAGACCTGGTGTCTCCAAGGAAAAAACAACAAAGTGGGATCTATTTGAACCACCTTGACGTTAAATGTCATTACTCTGCTTTTTGCCAGGGCAGAACGAACCCTCCTCTGATTAACGACGTATCCAGGCAGTTTTAGGAAGTTTCTCAGGAATGAGGTGTGGAAGTAACATTTAAAATCTGGCAGATGCCACCTTAACCTTTGCCTCGTCCTGAGCGCCCGCTGCTCCGTTCCATCCCGTGTTTTCCCATGTTAAACCTAAAGGTGACGGGGTTTAGGGGAATGGAATGTGTTCCCATTCATTTTCTAGGAAAAAAAAAAAAAAAGAAGAAGAAAAAGGATGGCAAATTCTGAAGGAAGCAAACAGCAAGTTCAGAGCTCTCCTAAGAAAATAAGAGGAGCTCATCAAGGTGGGCTGATGTGTCCCGATGAGCTTTCAGAGCTTGGCTCTGGAGTGTGTCTGCTCCAAGAATCCCAGACTCAGTCTGCTCCCGCCTGGAATCTGGGCAGAGCCAAGAGCTTTGTTTTCCCTCTGCTCCTCCTCAGGAGTATTTCCTTCAGCACACGGCTCCTCGGCTGCAGACTCCACGCCTTGGCTGCCAGGAGAAGTTGTCTTTCTTCTGGGAAGATTTTTTTTTTTCCATAATTATTGTTGTTATCTTAACCAGGCAGAGCTGGCAGCTCTGGGGATGAGACCTTCCATTAACCTGAGTCACGATGAGGATCCTTCCTCAAGAGGATCTGCTCCTCTTGTTTAATCCGGGCAGGGAAAGAGAGGACGGGACTGGATGGAATTCCATGGATGTCAGACAAAGCAGAGCAGGACTTGACTCTCCTGTGGAACATTCCAGAGTGAGAGGACAGGGGCTTGGCCAGGGCAGGCTCAGCTTGGCCAGCAGCAGGAATTTGCCCATGGAAAGGGTGCTCAGGCCTTGGCAGGGGTTGCCCAGGCAGCTTTGCAGTGCCCATCCCTGCAGGTGTCCCCTGGGGGTGGCACTCAGGGTGACAAGCTGGGCATGAGGCACAGCTGGGCCTCGATGATCTCAGAGGTTCCTCCTGACCTGATTAATTCTGAGGATCCCATAATGTCAGAGCCCAGGACGTCTCTCTGACGTTCCTGGATGATCCAGGCCCGGCCAGGGGGGTCGGAGATCCTGGCGTGCAGCCAAAGCCCCCCGTGGCTTTGAGTTCAACCCATGGCACAAATCACCAACTTTGTATGAAGAGTTAAAGGCCACAAAAGTTTAGATAGCACAATAGTGGTGAACACAGGGCAAAGGGAAACATTTTGGGATTTTGTGCATGGGGGTCTGAGGTTCCAAGATGGAGGAATCAGGGCGTGCCCTGTCCTTCTTCCTTCTTCTTCCTAACGTCCATTTTTGGGTGATGTTGGCAATCTTAGATTGGTTTAGAGTAGAAAGTCACTGTCTAACACAGGTGATAGGTATTGGGACATAACTGTAAATACAGAGTACGTGGTTTATAGTATAAAAGAGGACACCAGCCCTGTGGGAGGGCAGCGTGCCTCTGGCTGCCCTGCTGAACGGATCGCAGCAGGCCAGACAGAAAATACTTTAGATAACAATTAATAAACAACCTTGAGAACGACAGCCGAAGACTTCCCACTCCATCTTCGACAGCTGGGTTGGGAAAAAGAGACTTTTAACACCTCTCGGGGTCAACCTGACCAGAGGAGATCCCGAGACCATAACATTCCTCTCCCTCCCTTCCCTTCCCTTCCCCCAGGAGCGTCCGACCTGACGGCGTTCAGCGACCCCCGGGTGGGCATCGACCGCTCCTTCCCGGCGCTGCCGTCCATCTCCGACCCTCGCATGCACTACCCGGGAGCCTTCACCTACACGCCCACGCCCGTCAGCTCCGCCATCGGCATCGGCATGTCGGCCATGTCCACGGCCACCCGCTACCACACGTACCTCCCGCCGCCCTACCCCGGCTCCTCCCAGGCTCAGGGCAGCCCCTTCCAGACCAGCTCCCCCTCGTACCACCTGTACTACGGCACCTCGGCCGGCTCCTACCAGTTCTCCATGATCTCCGGCGGGGACCGCTCGCCGCCGCGCATCCACCCGCCCTGCACCAACGCCTCCACGGGCTCCGCGCTGCTCAACCCCAGCCTGCCCAGCCAAAGCGACGTGGTGGAGGCCGAAGGCAGCCACAGCAACTCGCCCACCAACATGGCCAGCACGGCCAGGCTGGAGGAGGCCGTCTGGAGGCCGTACTGAGGAGGTCGGCAAGGAGCTCGAGGGTCAGGACTAACGCACTTCCCATTGCCCGGCGCCCGGAGGGATCCCAGAAACTTCCCTGCGGGCCCTGCCGCGTTCATCCGCGAGTTTCGGGAGCAAACCCTTCGGAAGTCAGCGCTCCCAGGGGCGGTGGCTCTCATTGCCAGGCCCTGGCAAAGAATTCCCGGCAGGAGAACGAGCTTCTGGGAAGGAGGACGCCCCAGCTGGTGGTGCAGAGGTAGCGAGGGTGGGTAGAAGGGTATCCAGCCTGATTCCAGGCCTGTGGCTTCCCAACGTGCCTGGGCTTGAAGGTCTCCACAGCCCTAAAAGAGAGTTTCGGTTCACTTCTATTTTTAAGACTCAAAACCTTAAAAAAAAAAAATACAACAAACAAAAAAAACATATAAATCTTAGTGAGTTTACTGCATCTTAGGGACAACTTAAGTGTGAGGAAGTATAGGAAGATTCCCAGAGGGAAACTGTGAACGCTTCTGTTTTAGCAATGCTGTGAATGAGAGGTTTTATATGTTGGACTTCATTCTTTCTTTTCTTTGTTTTGTTTGTATATTCCAAAGAATATGGATTTTTTTTTTTTTTATTACTGGGATTTGTTTTGTTTTGTTTTGGGGTTAGGTTTTTTGGTGTTTTTTGGTTTTGTTTTGTTTTGGTTTTTTTTTAGGATGCAGCTCATCCTGCTTTGCATCTAATTTGTTTTATTTCTCTTGGCACCTTATAAATTGCAAAAAAAAAAAGGTTTTGCTTTTTTTTTTGTTTTAATCATGCTTGCTTCTTTCTTGCTTTGTCAACTGAAAGAATCAGCCCCTTTTTCAATGAGTTAATTTAACTTTTTATCTCTTGGACTTTTTTTTTTTTAACACAACGGCTACAGCCTTGGGTCATTTTCAACTACTGTATTTCTTTGATGAGTTCATTGATATTTATGCCTGATATTTAGACTTTTCTTATTTGTTGATACTATTATTATTTAAATATGCCTATATTAAAAAAAAATCAGCAATTGCCTTTTTATGGTAGCAGCCAAAGTCAAATTTCTCACATTGAAAAAAGGCTGGAATAACGATGGGCAAAAGTGACCTCTCAATTCCCTAAAAATATTGTTTACAATTATCTTGCTCTCATTTTACTCAGCTTAGGTCCTCAAAGGCATTGAGGTGCCCAGTTCCTGCTGGAAAGGCACCAAAATCCCTGGGAATTTCTGTACCTTTCCAAGTGGTGGAGTCATCTCTCCCTCCTCCTACCTTGTCACCAGTGGTGGCCCTCAGGATTAGGAATCAGGATGTAGATACTTCCTAAGGCAAATTCAATATTCCCTAATTAAATACCTGCCCACTGCAGGGACAGGAGCCAGGGAATGGCTGCCAGTGCCAGAGGGCAGGGCTGGATGGGATCTTGGCAATGAGGAATTGTTCCCTGGCAGGGTGGGCAGGGGCTGGGATGGAATTCCCAGAGCAGCTGGGGCTGCCCCTGGATCCTGGAAGTGTCCAAGGCCAGGCTGGAGCAGCCTGGCACAGGGGAAGGTGTCCCTGCCCGTGGTAATTTTGGTGGATGAGCTTTAAGATCCCTTCCAACCCAAACCATTCCCTGGTTCTGTGATCCCTGCGGCAAGGGGGAAGTCCTGGCTCTGATGGAATCTGGGTGAGATTTGCTCCCAGGATTTCTGTGCGGCACAAATTCCAGTCTGCTGGCAAAAACATCCCTTCCTGGAAAGCTCCAGAAAATCCAGGGCCTGGACAACCCTTCCACTTGCATCTTCTGGGAGAAGAGGAGGGGTGTTTAAAGTTGGTGTAGCCACTGTTGGGCCCTGTAGTAAATCTACAAGGGTTTTACTAGGAGCAGGTTCAGCTCGGAGCCATCAGCGCTGCCCATCGCCCCAGCACAAACATATCAGAGGTCACTGTAACGTTTTTGGCACTATTTGATTGAGGGTTTGCTCTGAATGCAGCTCTTGTACTACTCCTTAACTCCAAACTGCTGATGTTGACACGTGTGCGTCCCAAATGAGCTGATTGTTATTTAATGTACCTCTCAAACCGGAGAAACAATTGCAGGTCAACTCAAGAGAGTATTTGAAAGCAGGACTTCAGATCAGTGTTTGATGTTTTAAAAAAAAAAAATAAATTAAAAAGTTAAAAGGATTCAAATTAAAAAGATCCTTGGCTGCAGGCAGCAAAACAGCTGGACTTATTTAAAACCATTTGTTTTTCAAGTTTTCTCTTTTTATATATATATATATATATGATTTTGCTTCTTTGTTTGAGTTGGATGCAGTAGCACTTTGATATTGAAAAGAATCGAAGAATTTTCATTGTCAATAAGGTTGTTTTTGTGCAGAAAATAGGGAGTGTTTCAAGAGATCTCAGCAAAAGCCCAGAATGTTTCTGTTAAAACACATGGCCTTGTGCTTTTGATTTAATGAAATAGCCTTTCTATTTCCAGAGTTTGCTCTGAAAAAAAAGACAGAAAACATCCAAATGCTATCAGAAATATATCTTGAAAGTCTGGAGACCCTGCTGAAAACAGAAATACAGAGATCCCCCCAGCTGTAGCATTTCCATAGTAGGACTCTCACTTTTTCAGTACCCTAAAAAAAAAAAGTCCCACATCACTGAGCAGTAGCTCTGCTGCAGAATCCATCCGGCGCATTCTGTGCAATTCAAACCCTAATTTCCTGCAGGTCTCAATTAAAATGGTAATTGATTACAGCTCTCACATCTGCCTTGTGACTGGACCACCAAAGTTCGCAGAGCTGGGAGTGGAAACACAGCAGGGAGGGAGAGGAGAGGAGCTTGGAGGAGCCAGGAAGGGCCAGGTGACCTGGAGAGGGAATTTTAACAAAAGCAGGGAGTAATAGGAAGAGGGGGGTGGTGTTAAGATGAAGGAGGGCAGGGTTAGATGGGATATTTGGAATAAATTCATCCCAGTGGTGAAATGTGTGAGGCCCTGGCACAGTGTGCCCAAGAGGCTTTGGATTCCCCATCCCTGGCAGTGCCCAGGGCCAGGCTGGACACTGGGGCTGGGAGCAGCCTGGCACAGTGGAAAGTGTCCCTGCCATGGCAGGGGTGGCACTGGATGGGCTTTGAGGTCCCTTCCAACCTGAAACACTCCATGATTTGATGATTCCATGAGTTCAGCCCAGTGGCAGAAGTGAGGTTGGTGTGGCCACCAAGGTGAGCTCAGTGTGGCCACCAAGGTCACCTCAACGTGGCCACCAAGGTGAGCTTCATGTGGTCACCAAGGTGAGTTCAATGTGGCCGCCAAGGTCACCTCAATGTGGTCACCAAGGTGAGCTCAATGTGGCCACCAAGCTGAGCTCAACGTGGTCACCACATTGCCAGGCCTGTGGGACACCCCAACCTCCTTTCTGCTCCAGCCCTTTCAGCCCCCAGAATTGAAACCCACCAACCCTGGAAGCTAAAAAACCAGGGATTCACAGGAACAGGGAGCTGGCAACTCTCAGACCCTAAATCAAACATTTCTTACGTCTGTGCCTCTCCTTTGTCTCCACTCATGACAAAGGTGAGGTTGAATTTGGCTGTCCCTGGTGTGAACAGGATGAGGAAATGCAGAACTGCTCACCACCACACTCCCCTGTGTCCTTAGTGACACTTTTCTGGAATTTCTCAGTGTTTCCCATGTCTTTATTGCCAGCAACCAAATTTGGGAGCCCAACCTCGCTGGGTATGTCCAGCGTTGCAAAGGAAAGGAAAAGCCAAGGTCGTTATCCCTGGCAATTAACCTGTTTAATTAATCCCTGTGGGTTTCAGTGAATTCACTCACGTTAGTTTTGTAGCCATCACTAAGGATGGCACCGTTTTTCAAGGCTGTGAAAATGCTCTCACATCTTTCCTCTTATATTTTAAGAGCACGTAACAGGCAGGAAAAAAAAAAAGACATTTGGATAAAACATTTCCCCCATCCCCATCTCCAAATTAGAGTGCAAAAATATCTATTTTTATATGGATATAATATATATATATATTTCTATAGTTTTATCATCCCGGGAGCTGAATGGAATCAGAAGAACAGAATTCTTGTCCTTCTGCTTTGGGGCTGCAATCAGCAGAGTGCTTTAGGTACCTCACCCTCCCAAAATTCATCTCCTGGCCATCTTTATTTTAAACTTGGGTGCTCCTTTCACAAGACACAGCTCCTTGTCCATGTCAAACATCTGCAACGTCAATTCTGCTGGCTCTGAGGACAAATATTTCCCTCTCCAACAACATTTAATCTCATCTGCTTGCTGCCAGGGCATTGCAGAGGAGCTTTAATGCAGGGAGAAGAGGGTGCAGAGAGCATCCCTGCTGGGAAAGGGTTTGATTTGTACAAATTCTCCACCAGGGGAGGAGAGAAATCCTCTCCTCCAAACAGCCTTTGCCAAAACATCCCAAATTTCCTGCGCTCTTGAAACATTCCCTGCTGCTTCCTGGGTGCCCTTTTCCGTGGGTGTGTTTGAAATTCAGGGAGGAGTGGATCTGTTTTCTGTCCTTGGAGCAAAACTCTGCTTTGTTTTCCTGCCTTGTTCCATTTCCCGTTGGGTTTTTGTTCACCTCGCTGGGTCAGTCCCAACCACTGGGCGTTTTTCTCCTTGTCCTTCCAGGGTTGCATCCCCAGAGTTACTTGTATTTATGTCTGTAAATAGATTTCCAAAGCTTCCTAGCCAAAATATTTAGTGCTTGTAATTACTCTGCATTTTTCTCCTTTTTTTTTTTCCCTGTGTTTTTAATGAACTTACCTTTGTGTTTGCTGAAATACTGTAGTGAGACTTATTTCTTTTCCAAATTAGTTATTTTTAGGCTTCGAGAGGAACTACATTTTATTCACTTTTCTAAACAGTTATAGCATGGTCTCTATCCAACATCCTTCACTTTTTTTTTTGTGGTAGGGGAGAAACAAACGTGCAAAAAAAATATTAAAAAATCTGTGGGTTATTTGTGGTATTTTGGGTTGGACAACTCCAGCTCTTTTTAAAACCAAAATTTCAGTGTGAGGTGGTGAGGCTGAGGGGGGACACAGCCCCATCAGAGTGGCACCAAAGGGAATTTGTTCAGCATTTTCTGGCCATGTTTACAAAACATTTTCCCTTTCACGCTGAACTTTTCCTGAAGGGGAAACCATCAGCTTGGGGAGTTTTTGGGGGGGTTGATCACCAGGGATTTTTTTCTTCCTGGGGAGGGAGGGAGGGCAGGGGGTGGCTGCTGATTTTTGGAACCAGATAGGAAAGGAGGATAGAGTAGGTTTTATTTTTTCCCCCACTCCAGGAATCTCTAGAGAGCACCCCGGGGTAAATTCTTGCTGTGCACAAGGATGGCTGTGTCCAGCACCACAGGAGAATTCATTACAACTACCCAGAGCAGCTGGACTGCTGCAGTAGTTCTAATGAACACTTTTCTTCCTTTTCTTTCTTTTCTTTCCTTTCTTTCTTTGTACCACAGTTTCCTCTGTAAATTCAATATCATAATTAGTGTGAATGACAAATAAAATGTTTGACAAGTATGCACGTGGGCCTGGTGCATTTTTTTTATCTGGGAGGGAAAAAAAAAACAACCCTCTCAGGGAAAAAGGAGCCATCAGGAGGAGGGTGCTGAGCGTGTGTGGCACCCACAACATCAAAAATAGGTATCCACACTTTCTGGTTTTCAATTATTTCTTTCTTATTGGTCAAAAATGGTATTTTCCTGCTGTGGAGTAAGCTGGTGAAAGGCCTGAAAAATCAGTTTACAGTGACACTGCCCAAAGAGATTGTGGATTCCCCTGGATCCCTGGCAGTGCCCCAGGCCAGGCTGGACACTGGGGCTGGAGCAGCCTGGCACAGGGAAAGGTGTCCCTGCCATGGCAGGGGTGGCACTGGGTGGGCTCTGAGGTCCCTCCCATTTCATGATTCTATGAAATGAGATTTTGCACCTACACAAGTCCAGTAATTGCATTTTATCCCTGGCTTCTCAATTAAATTTCAGCATTTCAGAGTCATCTACAGCTCTTAGTTTTCTTCATCTTTTCCTTCTTGGATTGGATCCTTTTTGCTGCTGATGGTTTGAACTTTCCATGAGGAGCACCAAAACAGATTTTAAGGTCAAGTTACTTAAAAGATTTGGGGTTTTTTTTCTCTTTAAATAAATAATGAAACAAAAGGGTTAATGAAACATTACTATGGGTGTACCAAGCTTTCAAAATGAGCAAAATATATTGAAAGTTCATTTTGAAAGACTCTGTACCCAGGCGTCTGTAGATATAGACAAAATACCTTCTGATACTGGCCCTGCACAACACATTGCGTGATATGAAAGAAGTTTTCAGTAATATCCTTCTCCACAAGAACCAGGGAATCACAGAATGGTTGGGGTTGGAAGGGACCTTAAAGATCACCCAGTTCCAAGTCCCCTGCCGTGGGCAGGGACATTTTCGGGCCAATTTGTTAAATATTTTATATATATTTTATATATCTAATTTTTATATGATTTATATTTTATATATATATATATATATATATATATATATATATATATAAAATATATATAATTTATATTTTTTTATATATACAATGACTGGTCTTCAGCTGCTCCTCTCAGTGAAAATCCAGCTACAAAGCCAAGTATCAAAGGTGCCTTTTTCTTCTGCCAGCTCGTAGAGTAACCCCCCCCATCTCTCAAACCGTAATCCACATTATCTATTTAAAATTAAGGCCAAAGCACTAAGAGAAAACCCTGACTGGATCCCAGGTGCCTCTCTGGAGGTAGAAATTTCGGCTCCCCCATCTCTGATGTGGTTTTTGGTTTTCCTGCTCAGCGTGGCCCCTCACGTTTCTTTCCAGCTTGACCCTAAAATACTGCACTTATATTTTTGCAGAGTCCCCTGCAGATTCCTCCCCTGACCCCGTGAAACCCAAGAGCCCTTTCCTCGAGGTGCATGATGAGGCAGAGCACGCGTTTATTTTGTCGCTGCTTTTGACACGCAGGAAAAGAAGCCACAAATAGCAATAGTCAAAACAAACCCAAAAATATGACACCCGGGGGCATCTCAGCAGAAGCATTTGCTGCTGGGTTTTGAAGACTGCCCAAAAGAGCTTTCTGCTCTTTTGATCAGAGCAGGCTGCTGGCATTTAAAGATTTTCTAGAGAACAGAGCAGCAGAGCCCTGGCTGTGGAGAGGAAGGGAAGGCAGATCCAGGGATCCCACCCTGAGCAAATCCATGGATCCCACACTGAGCAGATCATGGATCCCACCCTGAGCAGAGCCATGGATCAGAACCTGAGCAAATCCATGGATCCCACTCTGAGCACATCCCTGGATCCCACTCTGAGCAAATCCATGGATCCCACTCTGAGCAGACCCATGGATCCCACTCTGAGCAGAGCCATGGATCCCACTCTGAGCAAATCCATGGATCCCACCCTGAGCAGATCCATGGATCCCACCCTGAGCAGACCCATGGATCCCACTCTGAGCAGATCCATGGATCCCATTCTGAGCAGATCCATGGATCCCACTGCCTCTCCTTGTGGAAAGGCCATGTCCTCCTCCTTGCCAGGCAGCTAGATGGAGAAGAATCCCTCCTATCCCCCAGTTCCCCAGTTTCCAGCGTGGCTGTGCCACTCCATGGCAGTGGCAGCCGCTCGATGCTGGCAGAGGGAGCAGGAGCAGCTCCCTCTCCTGCCCTCTGCCTTCCTCCCTGCCCAGGAAAAGAGGGAGCTCAGAGCCCGTGGGAAGCCAGGACAGCCCTTGGGCCCACCCAGAGGTGGCCCCCCACACCAGTGTGGACACCTGGGAATGTCCAGCTCATCCCCCTCCACCCTGTGTGGCTGCTCCAGAGGGAGGAGGAGGAGGAGGAGGAGGAAAGGGCAGGGAAGGTGATGAAGACCAAGGCTGGAGGCTGCAGGTGGTGAAGGGAGGGGCTGCCAGGGGTGAATGCAAAACGTTGTTGACTTCTTGTGGCGCTTCACACCCAGCTCTTAATGAGCTGTAATTACAGAGGCCACTGTCCCCAGAGCTGTCCCACACACCTGCCTGTGAGGGCTCATTTAGCACCATCAGCCCTCAAGGCACCCTCCAGCTCCACAAGGTGTCCTGGAAAATAACCCAGCTGTGTGTCCAGCTCCACACAGGTGTCCTGGAAAATAACACAGTTGTGTGTCCAAACCCACACAGGTGTCCTGAAAAATAACCCAGCTGTGTGTCCAGCTCCACACAGGTGTCCTGGAAAATAACCCAGCTGTGACTCCAACCTGACAGGGATTTCCTGGATCAGTAACCCAGCTGTGTGTCCAAATCCACAGGGATTTTCTGGATCAATAATGGAGGCATGTGTCCAGCTCTACAGGGATTTGCTGGAAAAATAACCCAGATATGTGTGTGCCCAAATCCACACAGGTGTCCTGGAAAAATAACCCAGCTGTGTGTCCAAACCCACAGGGATGTCCTGGATCAATAACCCAGCTGTGTGTCCAAATCCACAGGGATGTCCTGGATCAATAACCCAGCTGTGTGTCCAAATCCACAGGGATGTCCTGGATCAATAACCCAGCTGTGTGTCCAAATCCACAGGGATGTCCTGGATCAATAACCCAGCTGTGTGTCCAAACCCACAGGGATTTTCTGGATCAATAACCCAGCTGTGTGTCCAAACCCACAGGGGTTTTCTGGATCAATAACCCAGCTGTGTGTCCAGCTCTACAGGGATTTTCTGGATCAATAACCCAGCTGTGTTCCCTTGGGTGCACACAGCTTCTCCCCTTCCCAGTGGCTCCAGGACCCTCCTGGATGGTGGGGCAGGAGCCAGATCCCTTTCCCTGGAGTGCTGCTTCCTGGCTCAGCGTGTGTGGCCACGGAGCAGACAATAAACTGCATTATCTGCTCCCAGACAGAGCTTGTTCACAACCTCCAGAGCTCAGAAATCTGTCACTGCTGCCACCCTGTGCCTTCCAGACATGACTAAAACCTGACTCAGCCCAGCACTGTAAAAGGGCCAAAAATAGGATTTTTCCTTGTTCCCACATCTTTTTGCAACCCTGAGTTTCTTCCAGGGCTGTGGGATGGTTTGGGAATATCTCAATTATTACTCCATGTGATGCTTCAGGTTTAGCTTTTTTATTTTCGGGTTCTGTGCTGCTTTAGTGTGTGGGGCTGGGTTCACATTATGGGATGCTGAGCTCTCTGCACAGAGCAGGGACACAAAACAATTCCTGCTCCAGCTGGGCACCAAGGACAAATGACCCAAAGCTCAGCCCAGGAGCACAAACAGCGTGGGCTGCAGAGAGACAAACAAGCAGGGTGGGAGTGCCTGGGCTAAAGCTGGAACGGGACAATGAACTGCAAGGTGCAAATGGAGCAGAGCTGAGCCAAGGCAGAGACCCCGTGCCCGCTCGTGCATTTTGGGACCATTTGGGTTCATCTTGGGTGCAGCCCTGGCTGGGCTCTTGTGCTGCCCAAGGTGGATCCATGGAGGAGATCCTGTGAATAAATCCCTGCTTTATTCTGTGGCTCTGCCCAGCCTCTGCTCCGGGTCAGCCTGCACAAGGCCCCCCATGTTCTCCTGGCAGAGCCCCACCTTTGCTCCCTGGTTTTTAAACTTTGCCACCGGGATGCCCTGTGGAGCAGGACTTTGAAGTGTAAGCAGGAAAGGAATGTCCCAATTCCAGCTCATCCCAACTCCTGCCCGCTGGGGGAGGGAGGCACAGCGCAGATAAAAGCATGTTTAACCCTGAGGAGAAGGAAAATAAAAGCCCAGCAGCTCCAGGTCCCCGTTGGAATGTCTAGCTACTGAATTAGGAAGCTTGTTTGCTGCTTTTAGGTTACAGGGACACCTCGAAGTCTCCCAGACTGGATTAGTCAGCACGAGTCACTGTCTGGGAATTGTTTGGGTTTTTTTCAACAGGAGGATAAAACAATTTAAGGAGAAAATCTAATCCACAGATTTCAAACCCAGCCTGCTTGCAGAGCAGGGAGGGAGCAGTGCTGTGCTGAGGGCTTTGGAAAAACCTCATTTTCCTGAGGGAAGTGTGAAAAACAGAGTAGAAGATAAAGAATTTTTTAAATAAGAGACCCAGAAAAAGAAAAAATCTAGCACTGGGGTGCTCCTGGCCAACAGTGAGAGAGGGAAGCTGCTCCCTGCTGATCCAGAATTGTTTCCTGGAGCACCAAAAAGTGCCTCAAACACAGGAACACAACACATCAATACAGCTCCACAGCAACTCTGATTTAGTAGTGCCTGCATTTGCATTCATTTGAACTTGGTGGACTAACAACTGTCCAGCATCTATCATAAATTAAAAAAAAAAAAAAAAAAGAAAGAAAAAGAAAGAGAATAAGGAAAAAAAGAACCTCACCCAAACTGAGCTTGCCTTGATGAGGGCGAATAATGCATAAACAAAACAAAAAGACATTGAGCCACCCGATAAGGAGAAGGTAACCCAGCCTGTAAAATACTTCTTCCACACACAGGCGTTTTTGAAGCCATCATTTTAGCAGGAATTTACTAGAAATAATAAATTTACTAGAAAAATTTACTGCAGCTTTCCTGGGGAAGCTTTAGTGACAAATTTACACTGGACACATCCCCTGAGCGGTGGAGACCCAGGCATGGCTCCTGAGGAGCTCTGACAACTGAAGGTGCTTCTCGACACCACCAGGTTTATTCCTGCTGGAGTTTATTTCCCTGTTTTCTCACACCAGAATCCCTCAGGACTGGAACCTCCCAGCTCACAGAATCACAGAATGGTTTGGGTTGGAAGGGACCTGGAATTCCTTGAAAATCAGTGAATTTTCACTGAAAGAGCAAAATCCCTACATGAATCCCTCCATGGCAAACCTCACCCTTCCCCTCTGAAATGAGTTGTTCTGAATCAAGGTTATTTCACACAGGAAAGTTTCCAGTTTCATTTTTGCCCCATAAAACTGTGGCTAAATTTGTGGAGGAGGCGGGAAAGAAAATCTTCCTCTTCTTTTTGAATTCTAATCCCATCATCTCTGATATTTCTCCAGCTTCCTGCAGGCCAGGAGTACAGAGATGTCAGCCCAGCCCGGGTGACTTTGAGGGATGTGTGATCCCAGCCAGTGTGTCCATCCCATGGGAATTATGATTTTGGGGCTGGATGAGTGGAAGTTGTTCTATTTCAGAGCAGAGAATCAAAACTTTCTGCACCAAAAATCCAAACTTTCTGCAGATGGCAAAAATCTCTCCGTGTGGTCCTGAAAAATGGTTCAGTGGCATTTTCCTTTTGAAAATGGTGAAAGCTGAATGATCCTTTGTTGCCAAAGGCTGGAGCCTGCCAATCCTGGGGATGCTGGCCCTTCCAGGATTGTCACTTGGGGGGAAGCAGCATGACAAGGCTGGGCTGAGTCAGCACTCACACCGCAGCCCAGCCCAAATATTTCCAAACAGCCCCGGGTGTGGGAGGCCAAAATCCAGGGATTTTGGTTGATGTCCAGACCCCACGGGGTCACCTGGATGATTTTGCAGCCCCAAGGTGTTAAAGGTGCTGTTTTTTACCTATTAGTCCTGCCTTTCCCAGCGTGATCCTGTTAATCTGAGCTGATTTTTGGGATCCCTTTGTGTGCTGCCCAACTTCCCTGGGTCTTCAGTCAAAGCACCTGCTGGAAAATATCCATCTCCTCTCTCAGTGTCCCATGGCTGAGCTGGACATTTTCAACTTCTTCAAGTCTTCCACGCGCCTTAATTCTCATTAAGGCACCACATAAAACATTCCAGAAGTTTCCAAGTGTGGTTCCACTAGAGATGAGAAATGAGTCTCCCATGGAGTCCCCTCTTTGTGGGCGGTGAATTGTGCCACTTCTCAAGGCTTTTAGGACTACAGAACACTCAGAGAAGAGTGGGGGAAGAGAGAAACCCCTCCAGACACTTCTGTGAGGGATATTTTTGTGCCTGTTTGCAGTCATATCAACAGGGATATCGAGAGGTGCCTCCCACACAGAGACAGTCTTGGTGGCAGAGGAGGGAAGAGGCAGTTGGGGGACAAGAGGGCCAAGCAGGAGATCAAATTTTATCCAAATCTTGAAATAAGCAAAATCATATTTCCAATCTCTTCTCCCTCCCAGGTGGATATTGCCATTGGGAAACAGAAAAAAAACTCTAGCAGACAAACCCCAGCTCTGTTAAGAGAATGAGGTTTTCATTGTCTATTAAGAAGATGCAAGAAGAGTCCCCAAGCTGTGGTTCCTCCAGTTGGAAAAAGCTGGGAGGGGGAAAAAACAAACCAAACCAAAAACTCCTGAATGTTTTTTCTATCCTTGATAAAACAAACATGTTAGAGCTAAACCATCCTAGGAATTAGGTTCTCTTCTGTGCTGCTGATGAAGGCAAATACCCCAAGGAGGAGAACAAGCTCATTTTCTCCCAGTGCTGCTCAGCATTCCTCTCAATTCAATTGCTCAGGTGCCTCCTCTCTCATCTGTACCACCACTCACACTCCCCTTGTTCCTGAGTGATTTCTGTGTGCTGCGTGCTGCATCTTAGCACAGATTGGACCTAGCTCAGGGTTTATCCCTGCCTTCTCCACTTGCTGGAGCAAAATCCCTCCCTCGCCGTGCCTCAGTTTCCTCCTTGCACAAGTGACAGTGATCTTTGAGAAGCCCTTTGAGCTCCATGGATGAAGAGGGTCACAGCTGTTGTTATTGTTGTCTCCACGAGCAAAACATGTCCATAAATCATCTTTCAGGAATAGTGAAGCAGGTTTCATTGGCTCCGGAGCTGAGTGACTGAAGAGAGAAGAATTTCCTTCTTTGGCATTTTCCCCTAGTTTTAATAACTTTGAACTCTTGCTTTAGATCTTGTTTACACTAGGCTGGTTCAGTAACTGTGTGTCTCCCTCCAGCAATTGTCTCCCTCTTCCCCACCTTCCTCAGGTATTTTGTTTAGGTACCAAACATCTGACTCAGGTCTTCCTGGAGAACGGCTGAGCTGCGGTGCATGGAAGAAGAAATCATTTTTCCCTGTCAGACAGGAGAGGGACTTAACAGGGGAAACAGGCAAAGGGTATGACTGTCATGGACACAGGCCCTGGGAAGAAAACCCCCCTTGGCTGTTTCCACACCTCTGGAAGTGTTAAACACGAGCTGTACTGATGGCATTGCTGAGACAGCTTGGGGTGGCAGTGGGGCCTTCTGAGCTGAACAAGCTCTGGGGCTGCAAAGGTCACAGCTCTGCTCTGGGCTGGGGTGGCCTCACCTCGAGGCCCAGGAGCAGCTTGGGGCAGCACAATGTGAAAAGGACATTAATGCTCTCAGAGAGGGTCCAGAGGAGGGATACAGAGATGGTGAAGGGTCTGGAAGGGCCACACGAGGAGCGGCTGAAGGATCATGGCTTGTCCAGCTGGAGAAAAGGAGACTGAGAGGGGATTCATTGGGGTCTGCAGCTCCTGCCAAGGGATGGCAGAGATCAGAGATCAGAATCAGCAGAGATCAGAATCTCTGCTCCCTGTGATCTGACAGCACCCAGGGAGCGCCTGGGGCTGGGCCGGGGCAGGGTTAGGTTGGGTTTTAGGGCAAGGCTCTTCCCCAGAGGTGCTGGCACTGCCCAGGCTGCCCAGGCAATGGGCACGGCCCCGAGGCTGCCAGAGCTCCAGGAGCCTTTGGCCAGCGCTGCCAGGGGTGCCCAGGCTGGGCTTGCTGGGCTCTGGGCAGGGACAGGGGTGGCACTGGGGGATCCCTGGGGGTGCCTAACTCAGGGAATTCTCCAGATCCTTCTACCTCGGGGTATTCTCTACCTCTGCACGTTCCACCTGCGCAGTTCTGCAGCACAGAAACAGAACCCGCAGGCACAGCAGGGCTGCTCCTGGTTCACTTTGGCTCTGCCAGCCTGTGCCAGGGGAAGGATGAGGCCGCTCAGAGCCCGGCCTGGCCAGTCCTGCCTGCACAGTCGTGGCCAGTTCTGCTCTGCCCTGTGGGCCCGAGGGGGAAGCATCCCCTGCGGAGCGCAGGCAGGAGGGGACAGGGCAGGGCGGCGGGGAAGAGGCTCCCGGCGTGCCGTGGCCGCTGCGGCTCGCTGGAATTCCCGGCAGATGGAGCTCGACTCCAGGCGATGCTGCCTCAGCCCTTCCTCGCTCTGGAAACAGCTCCATCCAACCCAGCCTGGTGTTCAGTGCCACAGAAACAGCTCCATCCAAGCCAGCCTGGTGTTCAGTGCTGCACAAACAGCTCCATCCAACCCAGCCTGGTGTTCAGCTCCATCCAACCCAGCCTGGTGTTCAGTGCTGCAGTGGTCACAGAATCACTGAATTATCAGGGTTGGAAGAGACCTCTGTGAAAAACACATTAACTCTCCTGTGAAAATGTAAAAAGTTTAATAAAGGACAATGGGGGACAGGGACCACAGAGCAAAGGTTATTACTCAGCCAAGAGCACCCCGTTATCCTCAGGGATACCCCTTAAATACCGTTTCATTACACCCTTTGCATATTCATAGACCATTATGCATAGTAAACTTTTCCCCAAACTACTTTACATGTTCCAAAAACTATTTAGCATATCTTCTTCTTGGGTCCACTCTTTTAGAGCATGCATATTCCTTGGTTGTGCCTTTAGTCCTTTTTGAGCATCACCTCCAGTTTTTGGGCTTTGGCCCACACTGCCTTCAGAGGTGAGTGCTGATGGCTGGCAGATCTGTACAGGTGTCCTCATCCTGTGCTCATGGGGCGTTATCCCATCCCAGCAGGCATTCTAACACAAACATACCCAGACCAGCTATTTCACTGAGCTCAATGAACAACAGAAATAAAAACCATATCTTGATAACAAAGTTACTTTAACACTACACATAGGAAATCCGTTTTAAATTTGCTAAAACCCAATATTATAACATGTATCTGTAACACCTTCAAGGTCATCCTGTAGCACTGCAGCAGCTCCAGCACCACCCCAGCCCCTGTCCCCAGGGGCCACATCCAGACTCCTCCTGAGCACTCCCACAGCCAGCGTCTCCAAACCTCTCTGGGCAGCTCAGCCCAAGGCCTGACCACTCTGGAAAAGCAGATTTTTTTCAGATCTCCAATCTGGATTTCCCCTAGAACAACTTGAGGCCATTTCCTCTTCTCCTTTCCCTTGGGACACGGCAGCAGAGCCCGACCCCCCCTCAGCATCAGGGAGTTGTGCAGAGCAATGAGGCGTCCCCTGAGCCTCCTCCAGGCTAAACAACCCAACTGGTGGAGAATTGCCCCAAGCCTGGCAGCCACTCACCACCCTGATATTCCCCTCTCTCTCAGCTGGGCTGGAAAACAACAGGTTTGGGTTTACGATTTATTCTCAGGCTGCCTTTTCAAAGGGTTATAGCTCCCCATGCAGAGTGATGGCCACTCAGAGCAACAAGAAATGGGTATTTAATAGAAATAATTATCATAAGAATGCTGAAATCAAACTTTGGCCTAGAACACATCCCATATCTCATTCTAAAAGCTCAGGCACAGAGGCTGGGTTGTCTCTCTTAAGAAAAATGGGAGACACACAGTGATATTTATTCCTGAGGAGCATTTCTAAATGAAGAGCAGATTATCTGGCCCTGCTGTCTCCCTGAACAATTAAAATCACAACAAATAACTAACAGTAAGGAAAAACCCAACAAACATCTTATGCCACCATGAGGCCTTTGAGATCACTTCTCTTTCCTGGGATGAACCTTCGAGGGAGGCACTGCCCTCTCTCAGGGTGGCACAGGAGGGCCACCAAGGCCAGCTGTCCCCAAGGTGCTGGTGGCCCCCTCGGTGGCTCCTGCCAGGAGCAGGGACACAGCCACCAGCGAGGCCACCAGCAGTTCCAGGAGCTCAGGGCCCTGCAGGGCTGCAGGGCCACGGCCCCGGAGCCGAGGGGCAGAGCAGGACCCGGCAGCGCCGCGGGGCCGCTCCGAGCGCGGCCTCACCGGGACGGCAGCGGCGCCACACGGGGCTGGGCAGGACCCGGCCCTGCTGCCCCACACGGAGCTGCTGCGGGGGCTGAGCAGCAGCTCCCATCCCTGGAGCGGTGATCCTGGGATTCTGTCATCCCAAAGTAACGAGAAACAGGATGGGGCTGGATCCCCTGGGATAGTGGAGGGTGTCCCTGCACACGTGTCACCATGGCATGAGGGAGAGATGGCTCTGCCCCAAGGAAGGGGCAACTGAGACCATGGGATGGCAACAGAGGGATTTCATTCAACAGCAGGGATCTGAGTGCCCACAAAGTGTGAGGAAGGGAGAGAGAAAGCAAGAGGAAACTCCTGCCAGAGAGAGGAGAGCCAGAGCTGGAGATAATCAGCTGCAGCTCCAGGAGCTGTAAGGGCCCTGCCAAGGCCAAGCGCTGGGTGGTGTAGAAGTTGCAGGGGCTGCAGAAGTGACTGCACAGCTGCTTTCTGCTGAGCGGGCCCTGGGCAGGGACAGGGCAGCAGAGGGGGCAAGGCTTCAGCCACAGGGGCAGCCGCAAGTTCCTTCTGGGCGATGTTCTGTGCATATTTGCATTCCAGCATATGCTATATTAATATTTTTATATCATAGACTGCAAAATAAATATACAGTACCAAGAAAAATAAATTATTTTCTAGTTTAATTTATTCATTCCATTTTCATTTTTCTATTCTTATCCTTCTTAATGTTATTCTTCTTCTTCGTACTACTATTTCTTACTACTCTTCTTCTTTGCTACATCTACGTATACTTAAATTCTTAGTCCTATTCCTACTCCTATTCCTATTCTTCTTTTTCATCTTCTACATGTTTTTAAATTCTTATTCCTATTCCTAGTACTCTTCTTCTTCTAAGTATTTCTAAATTCTTATTACTATTCTTCTTCTATCTATTCTAAAATAAGCCTTCTCCAGCTTGTCTTCTTCGTCTTCGTCTTTGTCTTCTTCCTTTGTTGTCTTCATCTTCTTTGTCTTCTTTGGCGTCGTCTCCGGGTGGTTGATGCTGAGAGTCCGTTCCAGGAGCCTCTGCTTTGTGCCCAAGAAATGGTTGCTGTACCTTCCAGGCCCGGGGCCGGCTGTGTGCGGGGTGGAGAAGGGGGGAGCTTTGGGCTCTTTGGGTGGGCATTTTCCAAGCCTCACTGCCCAGGCCTTGGTGGCTCTGCCTGGTGCAGTTTGGCTTGGCTTGCCTGCCTTTGTTGGCCCATCCAAAAGCTCTTCCCTTGCCTGCCTTGGAGGAGCTGCAGCAGCAATCTTTCAGCGCCTCCAGCTGAACCCAGCAGCTGCTGCTGCGGCACCAGAGGAGTGGGACCGGCAGGAGGGGTCATCTTCATCTGTTTCCTCTCCTTCACCTTCTTGGTCTCCATCTTCTTCATCTTTTTCCTCCTCTGTTTCACTCCTCCGTCTGTGGCCTCAGGCAGGGACAGCGGAACAGCCCCCGCAGCGCCCGCAGCGCCCGCCTGAAGCGGGAGGGACGTTTCCTGGGGGCAGCCGGCTGCCCGTGGAGGGCCTGGGCTCCCATCTGGGCAGGCCAGGGGCTGGGGGGGCTGTGCACCCGGCTCTCCATCCCTGCCTCTGGCTTCTTGAAGGGAAGAGAAGCCACATGTCTCACAGGGACTTGGCATTTCGGGGGCACGAGCGAGGCACTGTGCTGCTCTGGTTCCTGCTCCTCAAGCCAGGCCTCAAGAGGGAAGGGCACTGGGACCTCAACTGCTGCCAAAACTCTCAATTTTTGTTCTCTGTCTTCTTCTGGGGGCAGCTCTAGGATGCTCACCGCATCCCACTCTTCCTCCTCTGGGAGGAAGGAGGGCTTATGCCAGATGCCATGGTCACTCTCGTCTTCCCAGTTTTGCATGAGTTCCTCTATGCAATCATCTTCTGCCTCTTCCTTCTTTTCCCAGTTGGCATGCTCTGGCTGGATGTCGTCTTCCCACTCTTTGTCCTCCCCAGCCAAGGTCCCCTCGTCGCTCTCTTGCCCTGCCCACACTGATGCTGATGCTGCCCCCTCCTGCTGCTGCTTGCTGGGGGCCTGGGCTCCCAGCTGGCCGGGCGAGGGGCTGGGGGGGCTGTGCAGGGCAGGCACTGAGCTCTCTTCCCTTCTGGCTGTCACTTGTGATTCTAGTTGTACAGCCAACCACTGTTGAAGGGCATAGACTTCTTGCAGCTGCTGCTTCAGTGCCTGCATCTCCTGCAGCACCTGGCTCAGGACCTCCGTGATGTTCTGGTCCGTGGGACTGGGCAAGGGGCTGGGGGGGCTGTGCGGGGCAGGCGCCGGCCCTTGGCTGCACGGCTCCTGTGCCGGGCACTCCCCCCAGGCCTCCCGAGGGAAGGGCACTGGGAGCCTGGCTGCCCCAAAAGCTTCCCATTTTAGGGCTTTGTCCTCTTCTGGGGGCAGCTCCAGGATGCTCACCTCGTCCCACTCATCGTCCTCTGGGGAAAAGGGCTCGGTCCCGATGCTGTGCTCAGTCTCACCTTCCCAGTTCTCCAGCACGAGCCCCGTGTCACTGTCATTTTCCCAGCTGCAGTGTCCTGAGGCTCTGCTGCCATTTCCTCTGGACATGTCTTGGCCAACAGATTCTTCACACTCGGAAAGTTCTGCACAGCTGATGACATCTCCTCTGGACAGCACTTGCTCAGTGTCATCTTCCCAGTCCAAGGAGTCCTGGGAGCTGCTGACTTCCTCCTGGGACAGTTCCTGGTCTGAATATTTGTCCCAGGCAGAGACTTGGTGGCAACACGTGACTTCCCCTTGGGGCAGATCTTCGCCCATGCATTGTTCGCAGCCCGACACTTCCTGGGACAGCTCTGGGTCTCCAAAGAGGAAAGGCTCCAGGTCATCCAAGAACTGCCAAAATTTCATTTCCTCATTGGAGTCGCTCGTCCTCTCCGGCGCTGCCAGTGCTGACCCCGCTGCTGCCTCCTCAGCAGCTCCGGACGGGGCAGCAGCTGCAGGCTCGGCCTCCGTGGCACAGCCTGGGGCAGGAGAGGCGCTGGGCAGGGCAGGGGCTGCCCCTGCTGCCACCTCTGTGCCCACGGGGCTGGCAGAGCTGGGCCCCTCTGGGGGAAGAGCCGTGCTGTCCTCTGCACCAAGCTCGCTGGCCTCTTCCACTTTGGGCAGCTCCTCAGCAGTTGGGCCGTCCCATGGAATGACCTCAATGTCCTCCTCCACAGAGGACAGCTCCTGGTCACTCATGCTGTCCTCTGGAGAGCCCTCAAAGTCCTCTTCCACAGAGGACAGCTCCTGGTCACTTGCGCTGTCCTCTAGAGAGCCATTGATGTGCTCTTTGACTGAGGACAGCTCCTGGTCACCCATGTTGTCCTCTGGAGAGACCTCAAACTCCTCTTCCACAGAGGACAGCTCCACTTCACTCATGCTGTCCTCTAGAGAGCCATTGATGTGCTCTTCCACTTCAGACAGCTCCTGGTCACTGGCGCTGTCCTCTGGAGAGCCCTCGATGTCCTCTTCCACAGAGGACAGCTCCTGGTCACTCGCGCTGTCCTCTGGAAGGTCCTCAATTGCCTCTTCGACAGAGGACAGCTCCTTGTCACTTTTGCTGTCCTCTGGAAGGTCCTCGATGTCCTCTTCCACTTCGGACAGCTCTGGCTCGGTGTTGCTGTCACCTGGAGAGAGCTCGATGGCCTCTTCTACCTGGGACAGCTCCTCATCGCAGGATGAAGGACAAGGCTGGGTCTTCTCCTCGTCCTGCACTGGGCTCACAGGCTTTTCCCCAGAACTGGAGCTCGCATCATCCTCCCCCGGCAACAGCTCTTGGTCTCCCAAATCTTCCCCGTGGGACAGGAGAGGCTCAGGGGGCTCCTCCCGCTCAGCAGCTCCCGCCGGGGCAGCAGCTGCCGGCTCGGCCTCCCTGGGACTCTGTAGGGAAGGAGAGGCGCTGGTTAGGGCAGGCACTGCCTCTGCTGCCACCTCTGTGCCCACGGGGCTGGCAGAGCTGGGCTCCTGGGGGGACAAGCCTCAGGCTCCTCGTCACTCACTGCTAGCAAGGGTCTGTCCCAGATCTCAGAGCTGATGGCATTTCTCCACTGGGACAGCTCCTGCCTGCTCACAGCTTCCTCCCCCTGGGACAGCTTTCGCTCACTCCCATCATCCCACCAGGGCAGCTCTTGGGCTGCAGCATCTGCTCCTTGCCACAGCTCCTGGTCCCTGCTGTCTCTCACCTGCCACAATTCCAGCTCTCTCCTGTCTTCCCATCGGGACATGTGGCAGTGCACACCTTGTCCCCATGCTGAGAGGTCTTGCTAACTCTGACCTTCCCCTTTGGAAAGCTCTTGGGCATCTTCCCATTGGCAATCCTCTGGGACACTCCCATCTCTCTGCAGGGACAGCTCCTGGGATCTCTCTTCTTCTCCCCATCCCAGCTCCTGCTGCCCACTCACATTTATTTCCCACTGGGATATCACTTGGATTGTCACACGTTCTTCCCACTCACACACCTCTTGCTACATCTCCCTGAGGACTCTCCCCACTGCTACAGCTCCCGGCCTATGACAGTTTCTTCCCATTCATAGAACTCTTGCTGTGTCCCACCTCTCTACTGGGAAACTTCCCCAACTCTCACATGTACCTGGCATTGGTACAGCTCTTGGCTGCTCCTGGAACCCTGCTGGGACATTTCTTGGACTCTCAGCACTTCCCTTGGGTCCGTCTCTTGCAGAGCTTCCCACTGGGAAAGCTCGCGGTGCGCTTTGGCAAAGGGCCGCTCCTCCTCCTCAGTCTGTGACAGGGGCAGGACTGACCTGCCCGCTGCCCCCGACCACTGCCCGCTGGGGGCCTCCAGCCAGCTGGGCAAGGGGCCGGGCACCGGGAGTTGGAGTTGCCTTTGTCCTTGTCGCTGTCCTTGTCTGTCGCTGTCAGCCTCTGTCGCCGTTGGCGTCCAGCGCAGACAGACACAGGGAGCTGCTTCCTGCACCGAGAGCGGCTCTCCTGCGACTGGGCACGCCAGGGCTCTGCGTCCCTTAGAGACCCTCAGCCAGGGTGGGGCTCCCTGATGTCACAAGGCTCTCTGGCCACCACCACGTCCCACATCACAGAGGGCCCCGACACCGTGTGCCTGTGTCACAAAGGGCCACCGGCCACGGCAGCCCAACATCAGCGCAGCAGCCAGGAAGCGGCTGGGAGCAGCCCCGGACTCGTGGCCGTGGGGCCCGGCTGCTGCAGCTGGCTCGGGGCAGTGCCCGAGGCAGCGGCTCCTGCAGCTCTGCCCTGGCCTCTGCGGCGCCGCGGGCACAGCGGCCGGGCCGGGGCTCGCTCCCTGCTGCCCGCGGGCCGCTGCCCAGGGCTCCCCGCCCGCCGGCAACGGGGCCGGGCGCTGAGGGAGCGGCGCCGCCATCGCTGCCGCCCTCAGGGGCTCTGAGGGCAGCGCGGCTCCCGCCAGCCCCGCTCCGCCCGCACAGCCCGCACCAACACGGAGCGGGATAGAAAATTGCCATCGCTAAACCCAATTGCGTTTTGATCGCTTTTCTTGGAAAGCAAGCAAGCAAGCCGTGCTGGGTGGCCAGGGTGTCACTGCTCCACTCATGGCACACACCACTTACAAGTTCAACAAAGTAGATCTACTGGTTTTAGGCCTACAAAGCATTTTCATTGGGTTTGTTTCTGACACAGCAGATACAATTACCAATTTAGACAAATCACAAAACCATTTTTCACAGAGCACAAAGACAGATGGCGCTGACATTGTCTCCGTGCCCTTCCAAATGGACCCGGACAGCGGCCCCAAGAGCTGGGCTGGGCTGCGACCATGTCACCCCTGGGCCCAGTTGTGTGAGATGTGACACTAAACCCACAGGCTTTAGTCTATTTGGGATAAAGAAAGGAGGATTTTAGTCTCCTTGGGGTAGAAAACCACTTCTGATTGAACTACGCTGTTGTACACTGTCCTTCAAAGGCATCAGAAACACTAAAAAGGTGACATTAAAAATCCATGTGGGTCAAAAGTCATCAACAGATAGTTAGCAACATCTCTACTGACAAAAGGTTCAAGAAAAGGAAAGCTACGCTATCAAAAATTTGCACAGTTCTCTCACTTGTTGCTCTTGTCTTTTACAACTTTTCAATTGCTTTCCTGCACTCTTCAGGAGTTCGGAAACATTGAAGCAAAACTGAGCAACACCAGGGAAAAAGCCAACAGCTGGCTCCAAGGCTTCCCGATGGCTGCGCAGCTCCTGCAGGACTCACCCTCCTCAGCCGTGCCCAAAAGCACCTCTCCTTTCCCAGGCTGCATGGCGGCACACAGGGAGGCAAATCAGAGCTGCTCCTGATTCCCCAGGCTCGCCCTGCATCATTTACCAGAACCTCCTGCAAGTGCCGTGAGGGAGAGGAGACAGATCAAGTGTGCTTCTGGAGAACCTGTTTGCTCTCCAAATTTCCCCTGCTGGCACGGCTTTCAAGTGCCAAGCTGCAGGTGGGAGCACACCCGATGTCCCCCAGGCCTCTCCTCTGGGCACCAAAGTTATCTTACACCAACAAAAAATAGGGATGGGTCTTGCAGCCCCCTGGGATAGTGGAGGGTGTCCCTGCACACGTGTCACCATGGCATGAGGGAGAGATGGCTCTGCCCCAAGGAAGGGGCAACTGAGACCATGGGATGGCAACAGAGGGATTTCATTCAACAGCAGGGATTTGAGTGCCCACAAAGTGTGAGGAAGGGAGAGAGAAAGCAAGAGGAAACTCCTGCCAGAGAGAGGAGAGCCAGAGCTGGAGATAATCAGCTGCAGCTCCAGGAGCTGTAAGGGCCCTGCCAAGGCCAAGCGCTGGGTGGTGTAGAAGTTGCAGGGGCTGCAGAAGTGACTGCACAGCTGCTTTCTGCTGAGCGGGCCCTGGGCAGGGACAGGGCAGCAGAGGGGGCAAGGCTTCAGCCGCAGGGGCAGCCGCAAGTTCCTTCTGGGCGATGTTCTGTGCATATTTGCATTACAGCATATGCTATATTAATATTTTTATATCATAGACTGGAAAATAAATATACAGTACCAAGAAAAACAAATTATTTTCTAGTTTAATTTATTCATTCCATTTTCATTTTTCTATTCTTATCCTTCTTAATGTTATTCTTCTTCTTCGTACTACTATTTCTTACTACTACTCTTCTTTGCTACATCTACGTATACTTAAATTCTTAGTCCTACTCCTACTCCTATTCCTATTCTTCTTTTTCATCTTCTACATGTTTTTAAATTCTTATTCCTATTCCTAGTACTCTTCTTCTTCTAAGTATTTCTAAATTCTTATTACTATTCTTCTTCTATCTATTCTAAAGTGAGCCTTCTCCAACTTGTCTTCTTCGTCTTCATCTTTGTCTTCATCCTTTGTTGTCTTCATCTTCTTCGTCCTTCTTTGTCGTCGTCTCCGGGTGGTTGATGCTGAGAGTCCGTTCCAGGAGCCTCTGCTTTGTGCCCAAGAAAAGGTTGCTGTACCTTCCAGTCCCGGGGCCGGCTGTGTGCGGGGTGGAGAAGGGGGGAGCTTTGGGCTCTTTGGGTGGGCATTTTCCAAGCCTCACTGCCCAGGCCTTGGTGGCTCTGCCTGGTGCAGTTTGGCTTGGCTTGCCTGCCTTTGTTGGCCCATCCAAAAGCTCTTCCCTTGCCTGCCTTGGAGGAGCTGCAGCAGCAATCTTTCAGCGCCTCCAGCTGAACCCAGCAGCTGCTGCTGCGGCACCAGAGGAGCGGGACGGGCAGGAGGGGTCATCTTCATCTGTTTCCTCTCCTTCACCTTCTTGGTCTCCATCTTCTTCATCTTTTTCCTCCTCTGTTTCACTCCTCCGTCCGTGGCCTCAGGCAGGGACAGCGGAACAGCCCCCGCAGCGCCCGCAGCGCCCGCCTGAAGCGGGAGGGACGTTTCCTGGGGGCAGCCGGCTGCCCGTGGAGGGCCTGGGCTCCCAGCCGGGCAGGCCAGGGGCTGGGGGGGCTGTGCACCCGGCTCTCCATCCCTGCCTCTGGCTTCTTGAAGGGAAGAGAAGCCACATGTCTCACAGGGACTTGGCATTTCGGGGGCACGAGCGAGGCACTGTGCTGCTCTGGTTCCTGCTCCTCAAGCCAGGCCTCAAGAGGGAAGGGCACTGGGACCTCAACTGCTGCCAAAACTCTCAATTTTTGTTCTCTGTCTTCTTCTGGGGGCAGCTCTAGGATGCTCACCGCATCCCACTCTTCCTCCTCTGGGAGGAAGGAGGGCTTATGCCAGATGCCATGGTCGCTCTCATCTTCCCAGTTTTGCATGAGTTCCTCTATGCAATCATCTTCTGCCTCTTCCTTCTTTTCCCAGTTGGCATGCTCTGGCTGGATGTCGTCTTCCCACTCTTTGTCCTCCCCAGCCAAGGTCCCCTCGTCGCTCTCTTGCCCTGCCCACACTGATGCTGATGCTGCCCCCTCCTGCTGCTGCTTGCTGGGGGCCTGGGCTCTCCGCTGGCCGGGCGAGGGGCTGGGGGGGCTGTGCAGGGCAGGCACTGAGCTCTCTTCCCTTCTGGCTGTCACTTGTGATTCTAGTTGTACAGCCAACCACTGTTGAAGGGCATAGACTTCTTGCAGCTGCTGCTTCAGTGCCTGCATCTCCTGCAGCACCTGGCTCAGGACCTCCGTGATGTTCTGGTCCGTGGGACTGGGCAAGGGGCTGGGGGGGCTGTGCGGGGCAGGCGCCGGCCCTTGGCTGCACGGCTCCTGTGCCGGGCACTCCCCCCAGGCCTCCCGAGGGAAGGGCACTGGGAGCCTGGCTGCCCCAAAAGCTTCCCATTTTAGGGCTTTGTCCTCTTCTGGGGGCAGCTCCAGGATGCTCACCTCGTCCCACTCATCGTCCTCTGGGGAAAAGGGCTCGGTCCCGATGCTGTGCTCAGTCTCACCTTCCCAGTTCTCCAGCACGAGCCCCGTGTCACTGTCATTTTCCCAGCTGCAGTGTCCTGAGGCTCTGCTGCCATTTCCTCTGGACATGTCTTGGCCAACAGATTCTTCACACTCGGAAAGTTCTGCACAGCTGATGACATCTCCTCTGGACAGCACTTGCTCAGTGTCATCTTCCCAGTCCAAGGAGTCCTGGGAGCTGCTGACTTCCTCCGGGGACAGTTCCTGGTCTGAATATTTGTCCCAGGCAGAGACTTGGTGGCAACACGTGACTTCCCCTTGGGGCAGATCTTCGCCCATGCATTGTTCGCAGCCCGACACTTCCTGGGACAGCTCTGGGTCTCCAAAGAGGAAAGGCTCCAGGTCATCCAAGAACTGCCAAAATTTCATTTCCTCATTGGAGTCACTTGTCCTCTCCGGCGCTGCCAGCGCTGACCCCGCTGCTGCCTCCTCAGCAGCTCCGGACGGGGCAGCAGCTGCCGGCTCGGCCTCCGTGGCACAGCCTGGGGCAGGAGAGGCGCTGGGCAGGGCAGGGGCTGCCCCTGCTGCCACCTCTGTGCCCACGGGGCTGGCAGAGCTGGGCCCCTCTGGGGGAAGAGCCGTGCTGTCCTCTGCACCAAGCTCGCTGGCCTCTTCCACTTTGGGCAGCTCCTCAGCAGTTGGGCCGTCCCATGGAATGACCTCAATGTCCTCCTCCACTGAGGACAGCTCCTGGTCACTTTTGCTGTCCTCTGGAGAGCCCTCAAAGTCCTCTTCCACTGAGGACAGCTCCTGGTCACTTGCGCTGTCCTCTAGAGAGCCATTGATGTGCTCTTTGACTGAGGACAGCTCCTGGTCACCCATGTTGTCCTCTGGAGAGACCTCAAACTCCTCTTCCACAGAGGACAGCTCCACTTCACTCATGCTGTCCTCTAGAGAGCCATTGATGTGCTCTTCCACTTCGGACAGCTCCTGGTCACTCGCGCTGCCGTCTGGAGAGCCCTCAATGTCCTCCTCCACTGAGGACAGCTCCTGGTCACTGGCGCTGTCCTCTGGAGAGCCCTCGATGTCCTCTTCCACAGAGGACAGCTCCTGGTCACTCGCGCTGTCCTCTGGAAGGTCCTCAATTGCCTCTTCGACAGAGGACAGCTCCTTGTCACTTTTGCTGTCCTCTGGAAGGTCCTCGATTGCCTCTTCCACTGAGGACAGCTCTGGCTCGGTGTTGCTGTCACCTGGAGAGAGCTTGATGGCCTCTTCTACCTGGGACAGCTCCTCGTCGCAGGATGAAGGACAAGGCTGGGTCTTCTCCTCATCCTGCACTGGGCCCACAGGCTTCTCCCCAGAACTGGAGCTCGCATCATCCTCCCCCGGCAACAGCTCTTGGTCTCCCAAATCTTCCCCATGGGACAGGAGAGGCTCGGGGGGCTCCTCCCGCTCAGCAGCTCCCGCCGGGGCAGCAGCTGCCGGCTCGGCCTCCCTGGGACTCTGTAGGGAAGGAGAGGCGCTGGTTAGGGCAGGCACTGCCTCTGCTGCCACCTCTGTGCCCACGGGGCTGGCAGAGCTGGGCTCCCGGGGGGACAAGCCTCAGGCTCCTCGTCACTCACTGCTAGCAAGGGTCTGTCCCAGATCTCAGAGCTGATGGCATTTCTCCACTGGGACAGCTCCTGCCTGCTCACAGCTTCCTCCCCCTGGGACAGCTTTCGCTCACTCCCATCATCCCACCAGGGCAGCTCTTGGGCTGCAGCATCTGCTCCTTGCCACAGCTCCTGGTCCCTGCTGTCTCTCACCTGCCACAATTCCAGCTCTCTCCTGTCTTCCCATCGGGACATGTGGCAGTGCACACCTTGTCCCCATGCTGAGAGGTCTTGCTAACTCTGACCTTCCCCTTTGGAAAGCTCTTGGGCATCTTCCCATTGGCAATCCTCTGGGACACTCCCATCTCTCTGCAGGGACAGCTCCTGGGATCTCTCTTCTTCTCTTCCCAGCCCCTGCTGCCCATTCACATTTAGTTCCCACCGGGATGTCTCTTGGGTTGTCACACGTTCTTCCCACTCGCACACCTCTTGCTACATCTCCCTGAGGACTCTCCCCACTGCTACAGCTCCCGGCCTATGACAGTTTCTTCCCATTCATAGAACTCTTGCTGTGTCCCACCTCTCTATTGGGAAACTTCCCCAACTCTCACATGTACCTGGCATTGGTACAGCTCTTGGCTGCTCCTGGAACCCTGCTGGGACATTTCTTGGACTCTCAGCACTTCCCTTAGGTCCGTCTCTTGCAGAGCTTCCCACTGGGAAAGCTCGTGGTGCGCTTTGGCAAAGGGCCGCTCCTCCTCCTCAGTCTGTGACAGGGGCAGGACTGACCTGCCCGCTGCCCCCGACCACTGCCCGCTGGGGGCCTCCAGCCAGCTGGGCAAGGGGCTGAGGGACTGGGAGTTGGAGTTGCCTTTGTCCTTGTCGCTGTCCTTGTCTGTCGCTGTCAGCCTCTGTCGCCGTTGGCGTCCAGCGCAGACAGACACAGGGAGCTGCTTCCTGCACCGAGAGCGGCTCTCCTGCGACTGGGCACGCCAGGGCTCTGCGTCCCTTAGAGACCCTCAGCCAGGGTGGGGCTCCCTGATGTCACAAGGCTCTCTGGCCACCACCACGTCCCACATCACAGAGGGCCCCGACACCGTGTGCCTGTGTCACAAAGGGCCACCGGCCACGGCAGCCCAACATCAGCGCAGCAGCCAGGAAGCGGCTGGGAGCAGCCCCGGACTCGTGGCCGTGGGGCCCGGCTGCTGCAGCTGGCTCGGGGCAGTGCCCGAGGCAGCGGCTCCTGCAGCTCTGCCCTGGCCTCTGCGGCGCCGCGGGCACAGCGGCCGGGCCGGGGCTCGCTCCCTGCTGCCCGCGGGCCGCTGCCCAGGGCTCCCCGCCCGCCGGCAACGGGGCCGGGCGCTGAGGGAGCGGCGCCGCCATCGCTGCCGCCCTCAGGGGCTCTGAGGGCAGCGCGGCTCCCGCCAGCCCCGCTCCGCCCGCACAGCCCACAGCAACACGGAGCGGGATAGAAAATTGCTATCGCTAAACCCAATTGCGTTTTGATCGCTTTTCTTGGAAAGCAAGCAAGCAAGCCGTGCTGGGTGGCCAGTGGGTCACTGCACCACTCATGGCACACACCACTTACAAGTTCAACAAAGTAGATCTACTGGTTTTAGGCCTACAAAGCATTTTCATTGGGTTTGTTTCTGACACAGCAGATACAATTACCAATTAACACAAATCACAAAACCATTTTTCACAGAGCACAAAGACAGACGGCGCTGACATTGTCTCCGTGCCCTTCCAAATGGACCCGGACAGCGGCCCCAAGAGCTGGGCTGGGCTGCGACCATGTCACCCCTGGGCCCAGTTGTGTGAGATGTGACACTAAACCCACAGGCTTTAGTCTATTTGGGATAAAGAAAGGAGGATTTTAGTCTCCTTGGGGTAGAAAACCACTTCTGATTGAACTACGCTGTTGTACACTGTCCTTCAAAGGCATCAGAAATACTAAAAAGGTGACATTAAAAATCCATGTGGGTCAAAAGTCATCAACAGATAGTTAGCAACATCTCCACTGACAAAAGGTTCAAGAAAAGGAAAGCTACGCTATCAAAAATTTGCACAGTTCTCTCACTTGTTGCTCTTGTCTTTTACAACTTTTCAATTGCTTTCCTGCACTCTTCAGGAGTTCGGAAACATTGAAGCAAAACTGAGCAACACCAGGGAAAAAGCCAACAGCTGGCTCCAAGGCTTCCCGATGGCTGCGCAGCTCCCGCAGGACTCACCCTCCTCAGCCGTGCCCAAAAGCCCCTCTCCTTTCCCAGGCTGCATGGCGGCACACAGGGAGGCAAATCAGAGCTGCTCCTGATTCCCCAGGCTCGCCCTGCATCATTTACCAGAACCTCCTGCAAGTGCGGTGAGGGAGAGGAGACAGATCAAGTGTGCTTCTGGAGAACCTGTTTGCTCTCCAAATTTCCCCTGCTGGCACGGCTTTCAAGTGCCAAGCTGCAGGTGGGAGCACACCCGATGTCCCCCGGGCCTCTCCTCTGGGCACCAAAGTTATCTTACACCAACAAAAAATAGGGATGGGTCTTGCAGCCCCCTGGGATAGCGGAGGGTGTCCCTGCACCCGTGTCACCATGGCATGAGGGAGAGATGGCTCTGCCCCAAGGAAGGGGCAACTGAGACCATGGGATGGCAACAGAGGGATTTCATTCAACAGCAGGGATCTGAGTGCCCACAAAGTGTGAGGAAGGGAGAGAGAAAGCAAGAGGAAACTCCTGTCAGAGAGAGGAGAGCCAGAGCTGGAGATAATCAGCTGCAGCTCCAGGAGCTGTAAGGGCCCTGCCAAGGCCAAGCGCTGGGTGGTGTAGAAGTTGCAGGGGCTGCAGAAGTGACTGCACAGCTGCTTTCTGCTGAGCGGGCCCTGGGCAGGGACAGGGCAGCAGAGGGGGCAAGGCTTCAGCCACAGGGGCAGCCGCAAGTTCCTTCTGGGCGATGTTCTGTGCATATTTGCATTACAGCATATGCTATATTAATATTTTTATATCATAGACTGCAAAATAAATATACAGTACCAAGAAAAACAAATTATTTTCTAGTTTAATTTATTCATTCCATTTTCATTTTTCTATTCTTATCCTTCTTAATGTTATTCTTCTTCTTCGTACTACTATTTCTTACTACTACTCTTCTTTGCTACATCTACGTATACTTAAATTCTTAGTCCTATTCCTACTCCTATTCCTATTCTTCTTTTTCATCTTCTACTTTTTTTTGAATTCCTATTCCTATTCCTAGTACTCTTCTTCTTCTAAGTATTTCTAAATTCTTATTACTATTCTTCTTCTATCTATTCTAAAGTGAGCCTTCTCCAACTTGTCTTCTTCGTCTTCATCTTTGTCTTCTTCCTTTGTTGTCTTCATCTTCTTCGTCCTTCTTTGTCGTCGTCTCCGGGTGGTTGATGCTGAGAGTCCGTTCCAGGAGCCTCTGCTTTGTGCCCAAGAAATGGTTGCTGTACCTTCCAGGCCCGGGGCCGGCTGTGTGCGGGGTGGAGAAGGGGGGAGCTTTGGGCTCTTTGGGTGGGCATTTTCCAAGCCTCACTGCCCAGGCCTTGGTGGCTCTGCCTGGTGCAGTTGGGCTTGGCTTGCCTGCCTTTGTTGGCCCATCCAAAAGCTCTTCCCTTGCCTGCCTTGGAGGAGCTGCAGCAGCAATCTTTCAGCGCCTCCAGCTGAACCCAGCAGCTGCTGCTGCGGCACCAGAGGAGCGGGACTGGCAGGAGGGGTCATCTTCACCTGTTTCCTCTTCTTGACCTTCAGTGTCTTTATCTTCTTCATCTTTTCCTCCTCTGTTTCACTCCTCCGTCCGTGGCCTCAGGCAGGGACAGCGGAACAGCCCCCGCAGCGCCCGCAGCGCCCGCCTGAAGCGGGAGGGACGTTTCCTGGGGGCAGCCGGCTGCCCGTGGAGGGCCTGGGCTCCCAGCCGGGCAGGCCAGGGGCTGGGGGGGCTGTGCACCCGGCTCTCCATCCCTGCCTCTGGCTTCTTGAAGGGAAGAGAAGCCACATGTGTCACAGGGACTTGGCATTTCGGGGGCACGAGCGAGGCACTGTGCTGCTCTGGTTCCTGCTCCTCAAGCCAGGCCTCAAGAGGGAAGGGCACTGGGACCTCAACTGCTGCCAAAACTCTCAATTTTTGTTCTCTGTCTTCTTCTGGGGGCAGCTCTAGGATGCTCACCGCATCCCACTCTTCCTCCTCTGGGAGGAAGGAGGGCTTATGCCAGATGCCATGGTCGCTCTCGTCTTCCCAGTTCGGCATGAGTTCCTCTATGCAATCATCTTCTGCCTCTTCCTTCTTTTCCCAGTTGGCATGCTCTGGCTGGATGTCGTCTTCCCACTCTTTGTCCTCCCCAGCCAAGGTCCCCCCGTCGCTCTCTTGCCCTGCCCACACTGATGCTGATGCTGCCCCCTCCTGCTGCTGCTTGCTGGGGGCCTGGGCTCTCCGCTGGCCGGGCGAGGGGCTGGGGGGGCTGTGCAGGGCAGGCACTGAGCTCTCTTCCCTTCTGGCTGTCACTTGTGATTCTAGTTGTACAGCCAACCACTGTTGAAGGGCATAGACTTCTTGCAGCTGCTGCTTCAGTGCCTGCATCTCCTGCAGCACCTGGCTCAGGACCTCCGTGATGTTCTGGTCCGTGGGACTGGGCAAGGGGCTGGGGGGGCTGTGCGGGGCAGGCGCCGGCCCTTGGCTGCACGGCTCCTGTGCCGGGCACTCCCCCCAGGCCTCCCGAGGGAAGGGCACTGGGAGCCTGGCTGCCCCAAAAGCTTCCCATTTTAGGGCTTTGTCCTCTTCTGGGGGCAGCTCCAGGATGCTCACATCGTCCCACTCATCGTCCTCTGGGGAAAAGGGCTCGGTCCCGATGCCGTGCTCAGTCTCATCTTCCCAGTTCTCCTGCATGAGCCCCGTGTCACTCTCATTTTCCCAGCTGCAGTGTCCTGAGGCTCTGCTGCCATTTCCTCTGGACATGTCTTGGCCAACAGATTCTTCACACTCGGAAAGTTCTGCACAGCTGATGACATCTCCTCTGGACAGCACTTGCTCAGTGTCATCTTCCCAGTCCAAGGAGTCTTGGGAGCTGCTGACTTCCTCCTGGGACAGTTCCTGGTCTGAATATTCGTCCCAGGCAGAGAGTTGGTGGCAACACGTGACTTCCCCTTGGGGCAGATCTTCGCCCATGCATTGTTCGCAGCCAGACACTTCCTGGGACAGCTCTGGGTCTCCAAAGAGGAAAGGCTCCAGGTCATCCAAGAACTGCCAAAATTTCATTTCCTCATTGGAGTCACTCGTCCTCTCCGGCTCTGCCAGCGCTGACCCCGCTGCTGCCTCCTCAGCAGCTCCGGACGGGGCAGCAGCTGCCGGCTCGGCCTCCGTGGCACAGCCTGGGGCAGGAGAGGCGCTGGGCAGGGCAGGGGCTGCCCCTGCTGCCACCTCTGTGCCCACGGGGCTGGCAGAGGTGGGCCCCTCTGGGGGAAGAGCCGTGCTGTCCTCTGCACCAAGCTCGCTGGCCTCTTCCACTTTGGGCAGCTCCTCAGCAGTCGGGCCGTCCCATGGAATGACCTCAATGTCCTCCTCCACAGAGGACAGCTCCTGGTCACTCATGCTGTCCTCTGGAGAGCCCTCAAAGTCCTCTTCCACTGGGGACAGCTCCTCTTCACTTGTGCTGTCCTCTAGAGAGCCATTGATGTCCTCTTCCACCGAGGACAGCTCCTGGTCACTTGTGCTGCCCTCTGGAACGACCACAATGTCCTCTTCCACAGAGGACAGCTCCGCTTCACCCATGCTGTCCTCTAGAGAGCCATTGATGTGCTCTTCCACTGAGGACAGCTCCTGGTCACTTGTTCTGTCCTCTGGAGAGACCTCAAAGTCCTCTTCCACAGAGGACAGCTCCTGATCCCTTCCGCTGTCCTCTGGAGAGCCCTCGATGTCCTCTTCCACAGAGGACAGCTCCTGGTCACTTGTGCTTTCCTCTGGAAGGTCCTCGATTGCCTCTTCCACTGAGGACAGCTCCTTGTCCCTTTTGCTGTCCTCTGGAACATCCTCGATGTCCTCTTCCACAGAGGACAGCTCCTGGAGACTTGCACTGTCCTCTGGAAGGTCTTCGATTGCCTCTTCGACAGAGGACAGCTCCTGGTCACTGGTGCTGTCCTCTGGAAGGTCCTCGATGTCCTCTTCCACTGAGGACAGCTCCTTGTCACTTTTGCTGTCCGCTGGAAGGTCCTCGATTGCCTCTTCCACTGAGGACAGCTCCTGGTCACTCACGCTGTCCTCTGGAGAGCCCTCGATGTCCTCTTCCACTGAGGACAGCTCCTGGTCACTTTTGCTGTCCTCTTGAAGGTCCTCGAATTCCTCTTCCACAGAGGACAGCTCCTGGTCACTCACGCTGTCCTCTGGAAGGTCCTCAATGTCCTCTTCCACTGAGGACAGCTCCTGGTCCTTTGCGCTGTCCTCTGGAAGGTCCTCAATTGCCTCTTCGACAGAGGACAGCTCCTTGTCACTTTTGCTGTCCTCTGGAAGGTCCTCGATTGCCTCTTCGACAGAGGACAGCTCTGGCTCGGTGTTGCTGTCACCTGGAGAGAGCTTGATGGCCTCTTCTACCTGGGACAGCTCCTCGTCGCAGGATGAAGGACAAGGCTGGGTCTTCTCCTCGTCCTGCACTGGGCCCACAGGCTTCTCCCCAGAACTGGAGCTCGCATCATCCTCCCCCGGCAACAGCTCTTGGTCTCCCAAATCTTCCCCGTGGGACAGGAGAGGCTCGGGGGGCTCCTCCCGCTCAGCAGCTCCCGCCGGGGCAGCAGCTGCCGGCTCGGCCTCCCTGGGACTCTGTAGGGAAGGAGAGGCGCTGGTTAGGGCAGGCACTGCCTCTGCTGCCACCTCTGTGCCCACGGGGCTGGCAGAGCTGGGCTCCCGGGGGGACAAGCCTCAGGCTCCTCGTCACTCACTGCTAGCAAGGGTCTGTCCCAGATCTCAGAGCTGATGGCATTTCTCCACTGGGACAGCTCCTGCCTGCTCACAGCTTCCTCCCCCTGGGACAGCTTTCGCTCACTCCCATCATCCCACCAGGGCAGCTCTTGGGCTGCAGCATCTGCTCCTTGCCACAGCTCCTGGTCCCTGCTGTCTCTCACCTGCCACAACTCCAGCTCTCTCCTGTCTTCCCAGTGGGACATGTGGCAGTGCACACCTTGTCCCCATGCTGACAGCTCTTGCTACCTCTCACCTTCCCTCTGGGAAAGCTCTTGGGCATCGTCCCACTGGCAATCCTTGGGGACACTCCCATCTCTCTGCAGGGACAGCTCCTGGGATCTCTCTTCTTCTCCCCATCCCAGCTCCTGCTGCCCACTCACATTTATTTCCCACTGGGATATCACTTGGATTGTCACACGTTCTTCCCACTCACACACCTCTTGCTACATTTCACTGTCCTCTCCCTACTGCCACAGCTCCCGGACTATGACAGTTTCTTCCCTGTTTGCTGTGTCCCACCTCTGTACTGGGAAACTTCCCCAACTCTCACATCTACCTGGCGTTGGTACAGCTCTTGGCTGCTCCTGGAACCCTGCTGGGACATTTCTTGGACTCTCAGCACTTCCCTTGGGTCCGTCTCTCGCAGAGCTTCCCACTGGGAAAGCTCGCGGTGCACTTTGGCAAAGGGCCGCTCCTCCTCCTCAGTCTGTGACAGGGGCAGGACTGACCTGCCCGCTGCCCCCGACCACTGCCCGCTGGGGGCCTCCAGCCAGCTGGGCAAGGGGCTGAGGGACTGGGAGTTGGAGTTGCCTTTGTCTTTGTCACTGTCCTTGTCTGTCGCTGTCAGCCTCTGTCACCACTGGCGTCCAGCGCAGACAGACACAGGGAGCTGCTTCCTGCACAGAGAGCGGCTCTCCTGCGACTGGACACACCAGGGCTCTGCGTCCCTTAGAGACCCTCAGCCAGGGTGGGGCTCCCTGATGTCACAAGGCTCTCTGGCCACCACCACGTCCCACATCACAGAGGGCCCCGACACCGTGTGCCTGTGTCACAAAGGGCCACCAGCACGGCAGCCCAACATCAGTGGAGTGTTTTGGTGTGTTTTGTTTTATTAGTATGTTTATTGTTGGATTTGTAATTTTCTTGTGCTGTCTTTTGGTCTCTGCCCCTTTTCCCAGAACTTTCTTTACTCCTCCTTTCATGAAATGCCAATCTGTCCCAAAAATTTGCCTTCTCTCGAGAAACTTCCCTGTCAGTTTTGTACTTCTTTAAACTTCATTAGTTCACTGAAAACTGTTCTTTTCCCTTGGGGATTCTTCATTGGGTGATATTTGAATGCCTGCCTTGTTTGTTATCTCTAGTTCTCCTGATTAGTTGAAGATTGTATCCTCCCCTCAGCCCTCGCCTTGTTTTTAAGCTTTGTCTGTCTGCCTGCGTGTCCCCCTGCCCTTGGGGTCCTGGAAGCGCTGAAGGGGAAGTTTAAACACCAAATAAACTTATCCCAGGATCTGTGCTGCTGTCTTTTGTTCTGCACTGTGCCTTCCCTGGCAGCTGGGAATCAGCAGAGCTTGAGAGGGGACTGTCGATCCCGTCAGCATCTAGCTGGGACAAGCAACAGTTAACCCCCTGGGACAGCTCTTTGTCACTGTCACTCACCCCTGGGGACAGCTCTTTTTCATGCGTCTCTTCACCCTGGGACAGCTCCTTGTAACTCTTGTTGTCCCCTTGGGAGAGATCATTGTCATCTTCCACCGAGGACGGCTTTTTGTCACTGCTGTTTTCCCTTGGGAAGAGCTTGATGGCCTCTTCTAATTTGGACAGCTCAAGGTCACTTGTGCTGTCCTCTGGACCAACCTCGATGGCCTCTTCCTCTGAGGACAGCTCCTCATCAGTTGGGCTGTTCTCTAAAACCACCACCATGGCCTCTTCCACTGGGGACAGCTCCTGGTCACTCTTGCTGTCCCCTCGAAAGAGCTCGATGTATTCTCTTTTTTGGGACAGTTCCTCATCTCTGCCATTTTCCCCGTGGGACAGCTCATTGTCATTGTTCTGTCTCTCCAGCTCTGTGCTCGAGAGGCTGCGCCCCATGGCTCGAGCCCCAGAGGGGATGGGCAGCACAGGCAGCAGCTGCCAGCTCGGGGACACACGGGCTGTGCCCTCCTGGGCCACCCTGAGCAGGGGCAAGAACACCCTGGGCACGGGGGTGTGTGGCTGCCAAGCACGGGGGCTGCAGGGCTGGGGCTCCTTCTCCCCTGCGCTCCCCAGCTCTGTGCCCCGGCTCAGCGCGTCCCTGGGGCTCACCAGGCAGGGCAGTGGTGTCACCAGCGGCAGAGGTGGCAGAGGTGGCAGTCTCTCCCCACAGAGGGACAAGGCCTGGCTCTGGTTCTGCCCTGTGTCACTGCCTGCAGCTGCCCGAGCTGCATCTGTAGGACCTTGAGGTGTTGAAGATTTTTGGATCCTCACTTTGGCTGCCCAAGGTACTCCGGTGGAAACTTGATGAGCATTTGTGAGCAGGAACAGAACCAGGAGGTGGAGGAGTCATGGGATGGACACGCTCAAGCATCTCAACGTCCCTCCTAAACTGAGGGGCCCAGAACTGGACACAGCACTCAAGGTGTGTCCTCACCAGTGCCGAGCACAGGGGGAGAATGACCCCCCTGCTCCTGCTGGCCACACTATTCCTGATCCAGGCCAGGATGCCATTGCCCTTCTTGGCCACCTGGGCACACTGCTGGCTCATGTTCAGCCGGCTGTCACCAGCACCCCCAGGTCCCTTTCCACCTGAGCACTGTCCAGCCACCCCGTCCCCAGCCTGTAACGCTGCAGGGGTTATTGTGGCCAAAGTGCAGGACTGGGCACTTGGACTGATTGAACTTCATCCCATTGGATTTTGCCCATCCATCCAACTGCTCCAAGTCCCTCTGCAAAGCCCTCCATCCCTCTGACAGATCGACACATGCTCCCAGCTTAGTGTCATCTGCAAATGATGAAGACAAAAGCAAAGAAGATGAAGAACACTCAGAAGAGGAGCAGGATGGGGAACATTTTCACAATACAGTGAGGAAGAATATTATTAAGAGTAAGATTTTTAGAATAGAAAAAAAAGAATAGAATAGAATAGAATAGAATAGAATAGAATAGAATAGAATAATTGAAGAGGAGTAGAATGAGAAGAATAGGAAGAATAAGAATACAAAAATGAAGATAAAATTTAATGGATAGGTAAGTTAGCACATACTTAGTATTTAGTACAAATTGTATATTTATACTACAGTCCATGATATAAAATCATGAATATACAGTATGTTCTAATTGTGATATTTGTAATGTCCCAGGAAATTACCAGATAAAGACAGAGCACTGTTCCAATTACTTAAGAATTTGTGTGTTTTCTAATCAAGTTTGTAAGGCACAAGAAGAGAGAGCCCAGGTTTCCTTTGCTGTCTCTGAGCGGTGCCGGTGTGTTTTCCCGGGCAGTGCCAGTGAGTGCCCTGGGAGCAGTGAGTGCTCAGCCCCAGCGCAGCGGGAGAGTTGCGGGCTGGGCCGGCAGGGCAGGGCTGTCGCTGCTCTCTGCAGGCGACTGAAGGCGCGCCTTGAGGCCGGCTGAGAGAGAGCTGTGCTGGGAGAGAGCCCTTTGCAGCAGGGCCGTGCAGCCGCCGCAGCGCAGCCAGCACAGCCCCGCCGGGCGCTGCCCGTGGCCCGGCAGCCGGGCTGGGGGCGCTCCTCGGCAGCGCTGCCCGCCTCAGCGGCCCGGGGCCCGGCGGGAGGGGTTCCCCCGCTGCAGCCCCGGCTGAGGCGGCAGCAGGTCCGCGCTGCTCCGGACGGATCCCTGCGGCAGCAGCTGCACGGGGCCGGGCGGCCAAAGAGCCCAAATCCCCCGGCCGGGCCTGGAGCAGCGGCTCCGGGGCTCTGCTGCTGCTGCTGGGCGGCCCCAGGGGCTCGGGGCCGAGCGGCCGCGGCCGCAGCGCTCTGGGCACCTCCAGCCTGGGGCCGCTCCTGTGCTGCCCCAGCGCAGGGCCTTTCTCCGGCATTGGGGTTTCTGTCTTCTGGGAGAACTCTCACAGAATCCCCAAATCCCCGGGGCTGGCACAGCCCTGCCAGCCCATGCAGTGCCAGCTGTGCCCCACGGCCACCTTGTCCCCAGCCCAGGGCACTCAGTGCCACCTCCAGACCTTCCTTGACCACCTGCAGGGATGGGCACTCCAGACCTCCCCGGACAACTCTTTCCAAGGCCTGAGCACCCTTTCCATGAGGAAATTGCTCCTGGTGTCCAACCTGAGCCTCTCCTGGCACAGCTTGAGGCCGTTTTCCCTTGTCCTGTCCCTGTTCCCTTGGAGAAGAGCCCAAACCCCACCTGGCTGCCCCCTCCTGTCAGGGCGTACAGAAGGATTGTTGGGATCCTGGATGATGAGAATTTTAAACTTTCCATGCTGAAAGGCACAGACTCACAAGAGAGCACTGCATTCAACCTGAGGCTGTGGAAAAGGCTTCCAAAATTGATTAATAGCACAGGGATTATGGGTGTGGAGTTGGTTAGAAGTGTGTAATATCAAATGATGGGAAACTTATTTTGGGTTTTTGAATATAGTAATAATTATGAAGCAAGATGGAGGTTTTAGCGTGGAGGCATGTTCTTCTTCACCTTCTTTGTCTCCATGGGTTTGGGTGGTATTTTGTAATTGGGCAGAAAAGTCCGCATTGCAGGATTTGAGGGATCAGCTATTGCGTTAAAAGGGAAAATAATCTAGGTGTCATTTCTTAATTGGATAGTTTAGTCTTAAAAGACCTTGTACCAAGAGATGGTTAACCATTTTGTGCCTTCTAATGAAAGGCTGCAGAACTCACAGTTGTGAGGCTGTTACTCCGATAACAAATATTAAACACCTGAGTCCAAACACGAAACACCATCTCAAGTGCCTTCAATCCTCACCTCAACAGAGATAGAAAATACAAGCAGAGAATCCACAAAGGATTGTTCCTTTCTGAGGCCCTCTCCTCCTCCTCTCTGCTTTCCAAAACCAAATAGGAGTCACTGAAGGATGACAAAACCCACATGAGCATTTGGGACTGGGTGTTCAGCCATCTCTTCTGTCCACAGGGACACCCAAGTGTCCCCCTCCTCCCTTGCCCAAAATCCAACAGCAGAGAGTCCCTAGGCCAGCGTTCTCTCTGTGGGAGCAGCAGCAGGGAAACTGGAGGGCTTCTGCAGCCCTGAGAGAGGGGAAAGCAGGAATTCTCCTTTCTTTCTGTGTTTTCCACACCAAAGGGGACTCCAGCAATGGGAAAAGGAATTGCTCATGGGGGAGCTGCCCTGCAGGGCTCCAGCCCAGAGGAGAGGCCTGGGGGACATCGGGTGTGCTCCCACCTGCAGGTTGGGCTCTGCCCTGGGTCAGTCAGGGGCTGCAGGGTCAGTGAAGCAAACAGAAACCATCCAGTCAAAGGTGAAATTTGGCAAGAGCTGTGAAACAGAGACCAGAGGCAGCACTAACAAAAGGTTCAAAGTGTTCAGACAGGCCTAATTCTTCCCCAAATGCAGTGATTTAATCTGTGGTGCTGCTGTAAGTGTGTGACCTACGCTGCTCCCCCAAATCCTACAAACCTTTACCATTGATGGATGCCTTTCCCTTGGAATGGACAACCGACTTTCCAGCGTGCAGGACACACACACACACACGCACACACACTTAATTTAAGGAGTAAATAATGCAATACAATCATATAAAAGGATTGGCTGATAGCAGAACTTAAAATCACACTGCAGAATCTCTGCTGGTTTTTGCTTTTTTCCAGCTTGGCTGTTGTCCATCACAGAAGCAATAAAGGGAGGCATCTCCAGGTTACTTCATTCTCTTTGCCACATCCAAATAAGCATATTCGATCTCCTGGTCAGCAGGGCACGTGTTTGTGAATTCATCTCTTGCATATGCATTTTTCAAGTATCTGGAAATCCCTGTCATTTCAGGTGGGAAGTGAAAATTTCGGTATTTTTTTGCAACGACCTTTCGTTAAAAGAAAAAAAGGATAAAGAAGAAAAACATCGTTACACATATAACCCGCAAAAACCCCCAAACATCCCAAGCCTAATCTTTATGCCCATTTTTCATTTCCAGTGTGTGAGTCTGGTGTTGTTGGTGACCAAGGGCAAAGAAGAGGGAAAGACATAAAAAGAAGACAAGGGGTGGAGAAAGTTGCTGAACTCCCTGTAAAGGATTTGTTTTGTGCCTATATCTCTATTTTTATCTATATCTTGCTGAAGATATGCAAAGCCATGTGTACCAGTAGAACAAACTGGAAGAGATACAGGTTAGCCCAGCAAACTTAAGCCAGAATGAACAGAATAAACCTACAGGGATAAACCGGCCCACACTTGAAAACTTGCACAGAAGCAGGAAAAATATGGAAAAACCTTAATTTCAAATGATCAGGGAAGACAGCTCTTGGCAGAGCCCTGATCCCTGCCTGCAGGCAGGGGTGATGTGTCAGTGTGACATTCCTCCTGTGTCCTTCTCCAGACATTCCCCTGACCCAAGGGGATTCTCCCCTGTGCTGGCCCTGGCTGCTTCCCAAGGTTTGCTGTGCCTGCGTGTGGGAAAGGGCTCATCCCTGGCTGCTGCCTGCAGCAGGATCAGCCAGGAGATGGCTGGGCAAAGTTTTCACTTGTGGAGGTGTTGGAAAACAATTGGATCCCCTCTTCCTCTGCCAGAGTGGGAGTCTAACAGGAAACTTGCTGAAGTGACCTTGTTTGAAAACCAATGGAATTCCAGTGTGGGCATTTCTCTTCCAGAGCCTTGCAGAGTAGAATCACAGAATCACAGAATGGTTTGGGTTGGAGGAACCTTAAAGATCACCCAGGGCCACCCCTGCCATGGCAGGGACACCTTCCACTGTGCCAGGTGCTCCCAGCCCCAGTGTCCAGCCTGGCCTTGGGCACTGCCAGGGATCCAGGGGCAGCCCCAGCTGCTCTGGGCACCCTGTGCCAGGCCTGCCCACTCTCCCAGGGAGGAACTCCTTCCCAATACCCTATTTAACCCTCCTCTCCTTCAGCTCAAGGCCATTCCCCCTTGTCTTGTCACTCCATGCCCTTGTGAAAAACCCCTCTCCGGCCTTCTGGGCTGTGACAACACCAGTCCCAGGCCACTGGAGCTGTTCAGGTGTGTGTGGATGCTCCACAGCCCTGCAAGAGGAGGCTGGAGCCTTGCCTGGGAGGCACTGGGTGGAGGCCACCCCGTCAGAATTGGAAATTAAACGTGGCAGAGACAGAAATGGGGATGGACAATACAAGGTAACCTTCCTTGGCTGTGGTCATGTGCACCTTGCATGTGCAACGCAGATGAGAACACCTCTCTAGCACTCATCTCATCCCTGGGGCTGGGAGAAGCTCAGCCACTGCAGTCACAGATATCAAACAGAAACTCTTCCAGACCTGCAGCCATCCAAGTGAGGATCACCCTGGCTGGAAGGAAATGGCCTCAGTGTCCCTGGGTGTGCCCTCAGAATAGAGAAAGGATCCCTCTGCCACCTAGTGCTGGAACCCAGGGCACAGGGAATGTTTCTCTGCCTGTCCTGAGATGTCCTGAGCCCCAGGAGAACGCTGCTTTCAACCTTCATCCATGGAGAAAGCTTCCAGGCCTTCGGGATGAATTGGAATCTGCTGTGTGTGAAATAGACAGTAGCGGAGTTCATCCCAGGCTGAAAAACTCAGAGTTTTAGGGTTTTGGTATGGAGGTGGGTAGGAGACAAGATGGAGGATTTGGGCATTGCCTGATCTCCTTCTTGTTCTTCATCTGCTCCATCTTCTGCAGTGTGGGTGGCACAGGGTGATGGGTTAGAAAGAGCCACAGTCAGATGTTGTGTGAACAAATAATTACTTATTAGGTATTAATATTATATATTAATATTATATCAGGTAGAAAGGTAGAAATAAAATACATTCTAAAAGTTAATTGAACAAAAAAGCTTTAAAGGACCTTGAACCTGAGTGTCTTGTGACTTTGGGTGCCTTCTCTTTGTATGCCAAGTCTGATATGCAGAGGCCTACTAAACTATTGATAAGAGAAAAATAAACAACAACCTGAAGACCAAAAACCAAAAGTCCCGTCCATCTCTCAATCCTAACACAAAATTTTAAGGATCTCCCCATCAAGGGAATTTTTTTGGGGGCTTTCCACAATCCAGAAAAGAATTGCAGAGCTGCTGTGCTTTCCTTCTCTCCAGGAGAAAATTTGCTAAAAAATCAAATGCAAACCTTGATGATGTGGAGCTTTGGTAGGAGGTTGCAATCTGCTAAAGTGAGCTCGTCTCCATCCAGGAATTTCCGGCTGGAAGCTGTGATCTCCTCCGTGCTGTAAGCATCGATTTCATCAGGCAAGGGGCTATTTAAATAGTTGTCCAGCTTCTTCAGGGCTTTAAGCAAAGATTTTTCCAAATCTGGGTTAAGACAATAAAAAGATCATTCAAGGCTGTACCGAGGTCCCCGTGACACCCAGCGACTCCTGCATCCTGTCTCCTGGCACCAGCCCAGACCTCTGGCTGTGCCAGCTCCTGCAATTCCGTGATCCTAGGCTTAAACCTTAATGCTGGGATAAGGGCTCTAAGGAGCTAAAGGGAGCTCTGGGAAAAGCCATCCTGGGGCTGTGTTACCAGGAATGGCTCCTCAAACCCCTCTGTGGGGAGGGGTTTGGCACCGTGGCCTGGCCCTGCCTTCACACTGACTCCTGCCCGGGCAGCCACGGGGCCAGTGCCTGCCCAAGGCAGGGCAGCACAGCTGGAGTGACAACAGCAGTCCCTGGGATGTCCCTTTGGGGTGTTCAAAGCCAGGCAGGGCAGCACAGCTGCAGTGACAACAGCAGGTCCCTGGGATGTCCCTTTGGGGTGTTCAAAGCCAGGCAGGGCAGCACAGCTGGAGTGACAACAGCAGTCCCTGGGATGTCCCTTTGGGGTGTTCAAAGCCAGGCAGGGCAGCACAGCTGCAGTGACAACAGCAGGTCCCTGGGATGTCCCTTTGGGGTGTTCAAAGCCAGGCAGGGCAGCACAGCTGGAGTGACAACAGCAGGTCCCTGGGATGTCCCTTTGGGGTGTTCAAAGCCAGGCAGGGCAGCACAGCTGGAGTGACAACAGCAGGTCCCTGGGATGTCCCTTTGGGGTGTTCAAAGCCAGGCAGGGCAGCACAGCTGGAGTGACAACTTTGGGGTGTTCAAAGCCAACCCAAGGAACAGGCCTGAGAGCTGAGGGACAGAGACAGACTTCTGGAATGGTTTGGGTTGGGAGGGACCTCAAAGCTCATCCAGTGCCACCCCTGTCACGGCAGGGACACCTTCCACTGTCCCAGGGTGCTCCAAGTCCCATCCAGCCTGGCCTGGAACACCTCCAGGGTTGGGGAGACCACCACCAACCCGTGCCAGGGCCTCACCACCCTCACAGGAAAGGATTTGTCCCTAATATTTCATCTTTCCCTGCCTTTCTCCAGCCCAGGGCCATTCCTGGTGGTCATGAGGGTCCTGCTTTAGGGACGTGCCAACAGCTGGAGTCCTCATTATTTATGGAAGTAGGGAATCCCTCACTTCCAGAGGGCTGGGCTTTTGGCAGAGCTGTGGGGAAGGTGCAGCCTCGCAGACCCCAGAGCTGAAGGAGCGAGGAGAGGCTGGAATTGGTGCTGTCATGGTGACAGCAGATCTGCTTTCACCAGCTCTTGGAATCCTCCACTAAAGGAGGGAACGGGCACAGATTTCTAAAGCCACCACACTCTGGAATATCAGTTTGACCTGAGCTGGAAATGGGACATCTCCAGCAGTGTCCTGCAACTGCACAGGTCTGGTTTCTCCTTCCCAGGGCTGAGGACAGGGCTGCAGCACCTACTTTCATTTGCATCTTTTCTCGGGTTCTTTATAAATGCGGAGAATTTTGCAAAGACATCATTTCCTGCGGAGTTGGACTCAGGGTGCTTCGGTGCGAGTTTGGGATACCTGAGAAAATCAGAGAAACAAAAACAAGTCACCCAATTATCCTTTATTTATGTCTCCACTAATCAATACACATGGGTGACCGCATACAGCCACACAGGACTCAAAGGGAACCTAAACTAAACCCTAAACTAAAAATCACTTCTTTTAAACCCTGCCTAAATCAACTTGTCCTGAGGGCAATGGGAAATGATTGTTATTGCTGCAAGCACTGCCCAAACACCCCAGGGTGTCTCCCAGGCTTTCTCCTCCAGAGGTGAGGCTGCCAGGTAGGAGGAGTGGAGGGAAAATCCCCACTCACAGGAGCCGCTGCTCCTCTCGGGCTCCTGGCCCAGCCCACTGGGGCCATCAGCAAGCTGGCAGCAGCCATTCCAGGAGCTGGAGCTGCCAGGGATGGAGAAAAATGGAAAAAAAAAGTGGAAGCAAGCAGCTGCTTCCCGGAGTTTAAGTTAAGTTTGGCTGCTTGAGAAGGGAGCGTAGGGGGAGGACTGATATCCCAGAGGAGAAAAGGTCTTTGGGGTAGGGGACACAGTGCTGGGACAATGGGGGGACAGAGGGGTTTGGGGCGAGGTGGGAAGAGCTGCTGGGGTGGGGGAGGACAAATCCAAAAGTCAGACCCTCATGTGCAGCCTGGTGGGCCCCCGTGGACACTCAGAGAGCCCCAGCACTGAGGGGTTCACTGCCCACAGCGTCACAGAGTCCCAGAATCACCAGGTGGGAAAACACCTTCAGCACCACCCAGTGCCACCATCCCCACCCCAAACCATGTCCCCAGGGGCCACATCCAGATGACTGGAACCCTTCCAGAGATGGTGATCCACCCTGGGCAAGTCATTCCAATGCCTGACCGCTCTTGAAGGGCACACATTTTTCCAGCCTCCAATCTGAACCTCCCTTGGCATAACTGAGGCCATTTCCTCTCACCCCTTGGAACATGGCAGGAGAGCCCGACCCCACCTCACTGCAGTGTCCTTCAGGTGGCTTTAGAGAGCAGCAAGGTCACCCTGAGCTCCCTGCACCCAGGAATGATTTGTGTGGTGTGAAGAGGAGAGCCTCAAAGGAGGCCAGCTCAGAGCAGGGAGCAGGTCAGGTTTCCACAGGATGGATTCCACGCCCGGGGAATGACCCAGCAGCGAGCTCAGGGTGAAGGACAGCAGTGGGAGCAGCACAGCCGTGACTTGGGGACAGCCTGGGGACACCCAGTGACACCCCAGCTCCAGCTGTGTTTCAGAGTCCCCCCTGAGCTGGAGCAGGCCCTGAGGGGTCGGGGATGCGGTACCGGGGCGGCGCCAGCTTCTCCTCCAAGAACTCCTCAATCTTGTTGACATCAGTCTTCACCTCCCCGTCAAAGGTCATGAACGGGGGGTTGGTGCCCGGGGCCAGGTTCTGCAGGTCTGCAGGTTTTCTGGGAAAGAAAAAGCCATAAAAAGTCCCTCTCCTGTCGCAGACATATTTTATGAAAATCCTTTTGCCAGGATTTTCTTCTCCTGAGAAGCTGAGAGGCCTCAGGAACAAAATGTAAAGAAATTACTATCTGCTAGCGTGGAATGCAGCAGGTGCTTCCTTGATTGGTCCATGTGGGATGTTTCTACTTAATAACCAACCAAGGATGCAGCTGGGTCAGACTCTCTGGTCAGTCACAAGCCTTTGTTATTCATTCCTTTCTATTCTTATCTCACCTTCTGATGTATATTTCTCTCTATTCTTTTAGTATTGTTTTAATATAACATTTTTTTATATCATATATATCGCAATATAATGAACCAGCCTTCTGAAACATGGAGTCAAGATTTCTTGTCTCTTCCCTCATCCTGGCTGCCCTAAAAATCCCACCTCTCCCTTCTTTTTAGGAGGCACTGGAAGGGGCTTTAAGGTCTCCTCAGAACCGTTTCTTCTCCTCCAGGCTGGACACACCCAGCTCTCCCAGCCTGGCAGAGAAGAGTCACCCTTCAAAACCCCCGTTGTGCTACAAAGTTAAAATGTCAGAATTGAAAGTCACAATCTCACCTTTTCAGATCCACGGTTGTGACATTAAAAATGACACCTTTGAGCCACAGGATCATAAAGAGGCGCTGAGAGAACGGGCAGTTCCCGATACTTTCCCCGTCACTGCCGGCCTACAATTGGGAAAATTACAAATTATAAACACATCTGTGTATAAATCACGGCAATCTCTCCAGAGGAAACAGCCTCCACCTCATTTGTCCATGTGTTCATAAATCTGCACGAGTCACTGCGAGGTTAAAATGAGTTAAATCAGTTTATGACCACAGGAAAGGAACAGAGAAATATTACCAGCCTAAACAGAGACACGATGTCTAAAGCACTGGAGGGAACAAGCAGAATAAATCAATAATTTACAGTTTCAACCTACAGGGCTGTGGGAGCCCTGGAGAAGGTAATTTATATTGCAATTTGTTAGGAGGCTTTGTTAAAATGAGGCAAACTCTTGCAGAGGTGCAAGAGAGCAGGGCTCCCATTTTTAAGCCCTTCACATGATGCTCCTAAAGCACAGTTTTAAAATTGAGATTAAATCGGGGGCAGAAGTATTAAAGCCCAAGTGTCCCACAGTTAATAGGTTAATTCATTAGGATTTGCAGCCCTTATAACCCAACAAGACACAGAATCAAACCAGTTCTGTTTGTCCTTTTTCTCTCGCTCACTGCTATCAAACACATCTCAAATACAGCAAAAACTTCTGTATAAACACACACTGCACAGTGCTCACCTTCACACAGCTCAGTGCTGTCAAACAAATCTCAAATACATCAAAAACTGCTTCATAAACACACACTGCACAGTGCTCACCTTCACAGAGCTCAGTGCTATCAAACACATCTCAAATACAGCAAAAACTCCTGTATAAACACACTGCACATCCTCACCTTCACATAGAGCTCAGTGCTGTCAAACAAACCTCAAATACATCAAAAACTGCTTCATAAACACACACTGCACACATCACACAGAGCTCACTGCTTCATAAACACACACTGCACAGTGCTCACCTTCACACAGCTCACTGCTATCAAATAAATCTCAAATACAGCAAAATCTCCTGCATAAACACACACTGCACAGTGCTCACCTTCACAAAGAACTCAGTGCTGTCAAACACATCCCAAATATATCAAAAACTGCTCCATAAACAAACACACACTGCACATCCTCACCTTCACAAAGAGCTCGATGGCTGGAAGAAAGGGGCTGCCCTGGGGCAGGCAGGAGCTGGAGGGATGCATGGCAGGGCCTGGATAAATTGTCTGGTTCTCCCCGTGAACCTGAGGAACCTCCCTGGAGAAACCCCTGTGCTCTCTGCCCCACAGCCAGTGGGAGAACCAGGAGCGCTTCCAGCACTGCCGGGGGATGAAAACTCCCAAAAATGCTGGGCCAGCTGGACTGGAGGCTTAGAAAAGCCTTGTTTCTGTCAGGAGAGCCTTGTTTTGGAGGTGGCAAAGCTGAGAGCAGCTCAAAAGCTGCCATTGTGGTTTCCCTCCCACTCAGAGCGGTGCTCTGCAGCGCTGAGCAGCTGCCAGCAGCCAGGAGACACAAAACTGCTGCGGAGCTTGGAAAATTGAGCCTGAAACGCTGCCAGCAGGGCTTAGAGTGGAGGATGTGCACTTAAATGTGCACTTAAATGTGCATTTTAATGCACAACAGCTCCGTCTGGTCGGATCCTGCCTCTGGTGCCAGGGGTTACCCATCCTGAAGGGAAAAGGAGGGGAAGAGTCTCGTGGTGACCCCTCAGTGCTGGGAATGGGCACCCCCACCCTGTGCCAGGCTGTGCCCAGGGCAGGAGCAGCAGCCTGGGGACACTGTTGGGGACAGGCCCCGTGTGGAGCAGGCAGGTGCATCTGGATGCCACCAGCTCCTTCCTGTTGGAGCCCTGGACACTGAGAATTCCAGACTTTCTGTGCTGCCAGGCACTGACCCCCAGGAGAACACTGCAGTGACCTGAGGCCCTGGAGGAGCTTCCAAAATCCAATAATAAAACTGAGATTAAAGGTGTGCAGTTTGGATAGAAGTGTGTGATAGCACAGGGGGGAAACTCAGAATTCACTTTACACCTGCACAGACAGGAACTCACTGTACACTGGAGGTGAAGGAAGGAATTAACTGTACACCTACACTGACAGGAATTAACTTTACACTGAAGGTGAAGAAAGGAATTAACTTTAAACTGAACCTGAAGAAAGGAATTAAGTTTACACCTGCACAGAAAGGAATTCACTGTACACTGGAGGTGAAGAAAGGAATTCACTTTACACCTGCACAAAAGGGAATTAAATTTACAGCTGCACAGACAGGAATTCACTTTACATTGAAGGTGAAGAAAGGAATTAACTTTACACTGAAGCTGATGGAGGGAATTAACTTTACACTGAAGGTAAAAAAAGGAATTAACTTTGAACCTGAAGAAAGGAATTAACTTTACACTGAAGGTAAAGAAAGGAATTAAATTTAACTTTACACCTGCACAGAAGGGAATTAACTTTACACTGAAGGTGATAAAAGGAATTAAGTTTACACTGGAGGTGATAAAAGGAATTAAGTTTAAACTGAACCTGAAGAAAGGAATTAACTTTACACCTGCACAGACAGGAATTCATTGTACACTGAAGCTGATGGAAGGAATTAACTTTACACTGGAGGTGATGGAAGGAATTAACTGTGCACCTGCACAGAAAGGAATTCACTTTACATTGAAGGTGAAGAAAGCAATTTACACTTAAGGTGAAGAAAGGAATTCACTGTACCCCTGCACAGACAGGAATTAACTTTACACCTGCACAAAAATGAATTAACTGTACACCTGCACAGACAGGAATTAGCTGTACCCTGCACAGACAGGAATTCACTTTACATTGAAGGTGAAGAAAGGAATTAACTTTACACCTGCACAGGAAATGAATTCACTGTACCCCTGCCCAAAAATGAATTCACTGTACACCTGCACAGACAGGAATTCACTGTACACTGAAGGTGATAAAAGGAATTAACTTTACACTGAAGATGAAGACAGGAATTAACTTTACACCTGCACAAAAATGAATTCACTGTACCCTGCACAGACAGGAATTCACTGTACCCTGCACAAAAATGAATTCACTGTACACCTGCACAGACAGGAATTCACTGTACACCTGTAAAGACAGGAATTAACTTTACACCTGCACAAAAATGAATTCACTGTACACCTGCACTGACAGGAATTCACTGTACACCTGTAAAGACAGGAATTAACTTTACACCTGCACAAAAATGGATTCACTGTACCCTGCACTGACAGGAATTCACTGTACCCTGCACAGAAATGAATTAACTTTACAATGAAGGTGAATAAAGGAATTTACACTGAAGGTTGAGAAAGGAATTAACTTTACACCTGCACAGATAGGAATTAACTGTACACCTGCACAAAAAATGAATTCACTTTAAACCTGCACAGAAATTAATTAATTGTACAGCTGCACAGACAGGAAATAACTTTACATTGAAGGTGAAGAAAGGAATTAACTTTACCCCTGCACAGAAATGAATTCACTTTACACCTGCACAAAGATGAATTCACTATACCCTGCACAGACAGGGATACTTATTCTTTAAGTTATTTATGCTATGGGATATTTATTATTTATTTATGGGATATTATTTTTGTTATGGGATATTTTTAACATATTATTTTCAACATATTATTTCTGTTGAGATATTTTTATTCTCCTTCATTGAGGAGCAGCTCTGTGGCACTCAACTTTTTACCTTTTGCTTTATAAATAATGAGAAACAAAAAGCCCAAAGTCAGTCCTGCTGTTTAGATCAAATGCCCATTTAAATTTGATTTTGATATTAAAACCTGCCCAGTATTCCTACACCCATCCAGTTCTGATAAAGGAGATCAATAAATGAACTATTAAATGAGAATTCTGTAAAGTGAGCAAAAACCAGGGGAGTGCAGGTGGAAATTAAAATGTGAGATGTCTTGTATTGCATTTTTGGAGCTGTGGTTTAATATTCACCTTACTTACAATTAAGAAATTAAAGATTAAATTCACGTGTGCAGGCACTCCTTACAAATGAGCAAAAGAAACAAATTCTGTGATTTCACAGCGCTGCTGTTGCCCTGGGCCAGCCCCTCGTGGTGTCACAGGAATTTCCAGCCACAGCCATGCCTCTCCATGGGTTTGTTTTTTTAAAAAATCCCTAAAATCCAATGAAATCACAAAGGCAAAATGCAAATTTCGGGTTTATTTTCTCAAGTGTGTCTCCCTGCACCAGACCTGCACTAATAGCCACTGCAGCAGCTACAGGATTTAGCAGAGCTTGGGAAAATTAAATGGCAAAACAAATGGGAAATGAAATTGTGCACTGAAAATCTGAAAAACTTGAGCTGCACTTCAGCAGAATTTGAATTAATTTCGCCCAGTTTGGGGGCATCCTCCTACAGGAGCAATTGCCATCTTGCAATAATTCATCCATAAATTCTTGTATTGCATTTTTGGAGGCTGTGGTTTAATATTGTCCTTATTTACAATTAAGAAATTAAAGATTAAATTTACGTGTGCAGGCTCTCTTTACAAAAGAGCAAAAGAAACAAATTCTGTGATTTTGTACACACAAATTCTGTGATTTTTTTTTTTTTTTTTTTTGCAGCGATTGGAGTCACCAGCATTAGTTTGCTTTTTCTGCAGGTGGTGAACAATAATTCATCCATCAACTCTTGTCCTTCAGGAGGAAATTCCTCCCTGCAAGGGCGGGAGGCTGCCCCATCCCTGGGAGCGTCCACAGCCTGCTCGGATCGCTCCCTTTAATCCCTACCCTGTCTAATTTCCATTTTCAGGATTATTTTCCAGCCTTTGCAGAGTGGAATAAATGTGTAATTAATTATACGTAATGAATTCAGTCATTTTACATGGGTATAAATTACATGTAACGAATTCAGTAAAAACTGCAATTATAAATTCTCTGTAACACAATAAATACATAGAAATAGCATTTATATAAACTATAAATTGTATGTAATTATAGATATGTATTTAAAGCTATAAATTCTATTTAGAAATTGATATGCATATCAATTTTATATCTGTATAAATTCTATGTGATTAATTATACATAATAAATTCAGTAATTTTATATGGGTATAAATTACATGTAATTAATTATACGTAATAAATTCAGTAAAAACTGAAATTATAAATTCTATGTAATATATTAAATATATATAAATAGTATGTGTATAAACCATAAATTATATATAATTACATATATGTATATATAACTATAATTTATATCTCTAAATTGATATGCATATCAGCTTTATATGTGTATAAATTATATGTAATTGATTATACATAATAAATTCAGTAAAAACTGAAATTAGAAATTCAATGTAACACAATAAATACATATACATAGTATTTATATAAACTATAAATTGTATGTAATTATAGATATGTATATATAGCTATAAATTATATTTAGAAATTGATACGCATATCAACTTTATATGTGTATAAATTATATGTGATTAATTCCATGTAATAAATTTAGTAATTTTATATGGGTATAAATGATATGTAATTGATTATACGTAATAAATTCAGAAAAATTGAAATTACAAATTATATGTAATATAATAAATACATATAAATAGTATTTGTATAATCCATAAATTATATATGATATATATGTATATATAACTATAAATTATAACTCTAAATTGATATGCATATCAACTTTATATGTGTATAAATTATATGTAATTAATTCCATGTAATAAATTTAGTAATTTTATATGGGTATAAATGATATGTAATTCTGTATGTAATAAATTCAGTCATTCTGTATGGGTATAAATTACATGTAATTAATTCCATGTAATAAATTTAGTAATTTTATATGGGTATAAATGATATGTAATTCTATATGTAATAAATTCAGTCATTCTGTATGGGTATAAATTACATGCAATTAATTATATGTAATAAATTCAGTCATTTTATATGTGTATAAATTATATGTAATTGATTATACATAATAAATTCAGTAAAAACTGAAATTATAAATTCTATGTAATATAATAATACATATAAATAGTATGTATGTAAACTATAAATTATATATAATTGTAATAATATATGTATATAAACCTATAAATTATATTTAGAAATTCGTATGCATATCAATTTTATATGGGTATAAAAGATATGTAATTAATTATACATAATGAATTCAGTCATTTTAGATGGGTATAAATTACATGTAATAAATTCAATGTAATATAATAAATACATATAAATAGTATTTATATAAACTATACATTATATATAATATATATGTATTATAACTATAAATTATATCTCTAAATTGATATGCATATCAACATTATATGTGTATAATTTATATGTAATTAACTATATGTAATAAATTCAATAAAAACTGAAATTATAAATGCTATGTAATATAATAAATACATATACATAGTATTTATATAAACTATAAATTATATATAATTATATATGTAAATATCACAATAAATTATAGTTCTAAATTGATATGCATATCAGTTTAATATGGGTATAAATTATATGTTATTAATTATATGTAATAAATTCAGTAAAAACTGAAATTATAAATGATGTGTAATATAATTAATTAATACATATAAATAATATGTGTCATATAAATTAATTATAAATTATAAATTAATAAATTATAAATTATAGATATTATATACAATATATAAATATATAAATTATAAATTATAAATGTATATGCGTATCAATTTTATGTGTGTACAAATTATATGTAATTTGTGTAATTAATTATATGTAATAAATTCAGTAAAAATTGAAATTATAAATGATGTGTAATATAATTCATTAATACATATAAATAGTAGATGCATTCTGACAAATTATTAAAATAAAATAAACAATAACTTATTAATTTATTACTAATAAATTGTTAATAAATTATATGTAATATAAATTAATACACTTAAATGGTTTTCAAAATATACAAACAAATATATACATATAAATTCTATGTATAAAATACATAGATTTGTGATTTGTGCTGGGAACCAAGAAGCAAATAAATCAGAAACACTAAAGAATTAAAGAATAGTAATATTTTAAAAATCCTAAGAAATTCTAAATATAAAGAAGCTCGTTTGTGCAGCTGGAAAATGATGTTTTGCCAGTGATATTCCTGATTGAAATCGAGAGGTGAAAGTGAAATATTCAAAGAGTGGGGAGTTCTTTGCACCTCAAATAATTTGTGATCTTTTGGTCCTCGTAGAAAGAAGGAAATAGAAAGAATGGAAATAGAATAAAATGGGATGTTTTAGAATAAATTAGAATAGAAACGGAATAAATGGGATGGTTTGGTTCCCATAGAAAAATAAAATAAAAAAGGATAAAAATAGAATAAAATTGGATGTTATAGAATAAAATGTGATATTTTGATTCACATAGAAAGAATAAAATAGAAAGAATAAAAACAGAATAAACTGGGATGGTTTTGAATAAATTAGAATAGAAACGGAATAAAATGGGATGGTTTTGAATAAATTAGAATAGAAACGGAATAAAATGGGATGGTTTTGAATAAATTAGAATAGAAACGGAACAAAATGTGATGGTTTGGTTCACATAGGAAGAATAAAATAGAAAAGGATAAAAATAGAATAAAATGGGATGTTTTACAATAAAATAGAATAGAAATAGAATAAAATGTGCTATTTTGGTTCACGTAGAAAGAATAAAATAGAAAAGGATAAAAATGGAATAAAATGGGAATTTTTAGAATAAAATAGAATAGAAATGGAATAAAATGTGATGTTTTGGTCCACGTAGAAAGAGTAATATAGAAAGAATACTAATGGAATAAAATGGGACTTTTGGTCCACATAAAAAGAATAAAATAGAAAGAATTGAAATAGAATAAAGTGGGATTTTTTAGAATAAAGTAGAGTAGAAATAAAGTGGGATGTTTTAGAAAAGAAATTAGAATAGAAATGGAATAAAATGTGATGGTTTGGTCCACACAGAAAGAATAAAAATATAATAAAATGTGATGTTTTGCTCCACATAGAAAGAATGAAATAAACCCTCACACCTCCAGGAACAATTTAATATAAAAATTGAATAAAATTGAATTTCCATTCCCAGTGCAAGTTCCAATTCCTGTTTTCCATCCTGCTCTTCCCAGCCCTCTGTGGGAAATGAGGAGAGTGAACACACAGAAATAGTACCTATATAAAGTATAAATGATATATAATTTACAGCTCTGCTGGTTAAAAGAGAGGTTTTAATGAGAGCCTGCAGGAATGAAATGCAAACCCCACGGGATCCAAGGCTGATCCTCCTCGACACAGGAGTGATCCCAGCTCCTGGGGAATCCCCTGGAGCTCCTGGCAGAGGGAGCTGAGGTTCTGCTGAGAGCTTGGTGGGGTTTTTTTTAACCACAGGTTTCAAAATGTTGAAGAATTTTTGGGTATCTTTGGAGCCTGGTTTGAGTTTCACCTGCCCCATTATGAAAAAAACCTGATTTTTTCTGTATTTACAAAATGCAGGAGAGTTTAAAAATCATTTCCACAACAGCCGGCAGGGAAACGTCAATGATTCACCAGGACACAATGGGGATTTTTCTGAGATCTGGGTCAATGTTTAACTCGCTTGTAACTGCCCCGTTTGTATTAACTCGGGGAAGGCTTCGCTTCCCCTGCTCCCGTTCTGCTTTTTGGGTCCGGCAGCTCCACTTCTGAATATTTGCAGCATTCTTCCGTGTGCTGGAATGCCGGCACAGGGAGAGAAGCGGGGCAAAAAGGGAAATGCCACCTCTGTGCCTGTGCCACCGTGCCAGGCTGTGGGAGCTGCTCTCCTGGGGGAACTCTGCGTTTTTAGGAAGGAATCAAAACTGCCAGTGCTGGGACAGGGCTGTCCTTGAGAGCCACTGGAACAGAGGCGCTCGAGCTGAGTTTTTATCAGGAAATAATCAGATTGCAGATGGAAATGCACACAGGGCTTTGTCACAGGGCGACCTTTTATCATCTCAGCAAGGAGATTTGGGTCACCTTGCCAGGGCGTTCACTTGGGCAGACCCAGGGGGACAAGCAATTCATTTTTAAATAATCAGGGAATGTCCTGAGCTGGAGGCACCCACGGGATCATCAATCCCAGCCCTGCCCTGCCCAGACCCCCAAAAACCCCAGCCTGGGCACCCCTGGCAGCGCTGGCCAAAGGCTCCTGGAGCTCTGGCAGCCTCGGGGCCGTGCCCATTGCCTGGGGCAGGGGAAAAAAAAAAGCTGTAGGACCTTCCCAGGGAAAAAACAGGGAATAAACTCACTGATGGCACAGGTGGAAGTCTCCACACTTCACTTTCCCTTCCATAAATTCTAATTTTTCCTTTCTCTGCCTGATTCCCTTTCCCAGCTCTGAAGAGGAGGGGTCATTTGTTGGATTATATTTTTTTTTTTTTCTGACCCAGAGATGGGGTCAGAAAAATTTTAAAATTTTATATAAATCTGTTTCCCACAGTCTGGTTAAAAACTGCAATTCCAGGTGGCATCACCAGGAATAAACATCCTGAAAAGTCCTGGGCTTACTGAGAACTTCCATTATCACTCCTGCTCGACAGAATCTAAACCAACAAAGAGTCAGAAAGATGGATTTGCGTGGTCCACGCAACACTGGAAGAGAGGCCTCACACTGGCATCTCCACAAAACCTGCACTGATGGAATCGGAGAATGGTTTGGGTTGGAAGGACCTTAAAGGTCATCTCATTCCAACCCCCTGCCACGGGCAGGGCCGCCTCCTACCACACATTTTGATTTAAAGAAAGCAATTTCCAAAGCTTCCCCTGGTGTTTTTAATAATTTGATTTTAGCACAGTTGTATTTTCCAAGCAATTGGCCAAATGCCTTTCCAGAAGAATCCCTCTCCACACTCTGATATTTTACATTTGTGAATGCCAGGTGTTCTCTAGACTGGTTTGTCATTCCTCTAGAGAAAACATCAGTCAAGCCTCAAAAAAATTGAATATTTTGCAAAGCGAGATCTCCCTGGCAGAGCTGCAGGATGATCCCCTCATCCCAGAATGGTGACACTTTTGGAAGAGCCCTTCCAGCTCACCCAGTCCCACCATGTCCCACCTCCAGAGGAACATCCCCAGGGAGCCAGGCTGAGCCTCTCCCAGAGGATTCAGGGGCTGAAGTGGAATTTCGGCCAAGCAGGGGCTGAGGGCAGAGGGCACCAAGGAGAATTTGCACCCTGGGGCTGCTCCCGGCCAGAGCAGCTTGTGCAAAGCCCAAACTCAGGAGCAGAGGCCCCACGGAGGGGGGAATTTGGGCAGCTGGCTGATCCCGTCAGGAGACTCCGCCGGTTCCTGCCAGCTCAAAATCCAGGCTGTGCCCTGGGCCGGGATCAGGAAGGGCTCCCTGGCTAATGAAGGGCTTACACAGCACGTGATTTAAGCTTGTGCTTAAAGCAGAACACATGGTGAGGGGCTTTACTGCAGCAGTCAGCTGGCAGGAAGTAATAATAGGAATAGGGCCAGGAAGTTTGAAGGCCTTGACTTTCCTTCAATCTTTTTTCTTTTTTTTTTTTTTTTTTTGCCTAAAAGCAACCTTCAAACCACAGAGATGGGCCCTGGGATGAGCAGGGGCCTGAGCAGTCCTGGGGGCACACAGAGATGATTTAACATTTCCAAAGCACGGGCAAAGGATGACTCCAGGAAATATCTACCCAAGGGGGTTGTGGTTCCCTTACCCCTGGAAGTGTCCAGGGCCGGGTTGGACAGGGCTTGGAACAATCTGGAATAGTGGAAGGTGTCCCTGCCATGGCTGGGTGGGCTTTGAGGCCCTTTCCAACCCAAAGCAATCAGTGGTTCTCACTAAATCACACAAAAATAGCTTAAATGCAACTTCCTATTTCTGATCACTGATTTCTGTTGGTTTGTGCCAGTCTGGAAAAGGATGTTGGTCTGTCAGTTGTCTAAATCCCAGAATTACCAAGAGGGAAGAGCCCTTCAGGACCATCCAGTGCCATCCCAGCATCACCCCAAACCCTGTCCCCAAGGCCACCTCCAGACTGCTCTGGGACAATTCCAGGGACTCCAAACCTCCCTGGGCAGCTCAGCCCAAGGCCTGGCCGTTTCCAGAGGGAAAAGTTCTGTTCTAATCTCCAATGGGAGCCTCCCCTGGTGCCATTTGGGGCCATTTCCTCTCTCAGCAGCAGAGCCCGACCCCACCTCACTGCCCCTCCTGTCAGGAGTTGTAGAAGGCTCCCCCTGAGCCTCCTTTTCTCCAGGCTGAGCCCCTTCCCAGCCCCCTCAGCCATTCCAGGAATCCCAGAACCACAGAAAGGTTTGGGCTGGGAGGGACCTTGAAGCCCATCTCAGTCCCACCCCCAGAAAAGCTGCTGCTCACGGAGCCCCCAGCACACCCAGCAACAACCCCGGGAGTTATGAAAGGAATCTGTAATGCCAGCTCCTCTAAGCTGCTTTAGGGAACCTGGAATTGCCACATCCAGCTGAAAAAAAACATTCCAGGGGAGCTGTGCGAGGGCAAATACCCACGGGAAGGGAGCCAGCTTCCTGCTCCGGCTTTGGAAAAATGCTGCTTTGGTGCTTTTTTGTGCAGCCAGAGGGCCCAAATCACCCAGCTCCGGGGCTCTGCTGCTCCTGCTGGGCGGCCCCAGGGCAGGGCCTTTCTCCGGCATTGGGTTTTCTGTCCTCTGGGAGAACTCTCACAGAATCCCCAAACCCCTGGGGATGGAAAATGTGGCATTCACATTTTCTGGAAAAATCGCCTGGGAGGCTGAGAAGCCTCAGAGAAAAGGAAAACAATAATTATGTGATTTGCTTCTCCTGTGTTTTGCTGCTTTGGAATGTGGTTGGAGATTGTTTATCCAACATGTGAATTGTTTCATTGGGTTCTGCTGTGAGTTCTTTTCACTCTTTGGCCAATGTCAAGCTGAGTCAGGACTCTGGAGAGAGTCACGAGTTTTCATTATTATCTTTTCAGCCTTCTGTCTGTATCCTTTCTGTATTCTTCAGTATATTTTAGTACAGTATTCTTTAATATTATATAGCATCATAAAATAACAAATCAGCCTTCTGAGAACATGGAGTCAGATTCATCCTTCCTTCCTTCCTTCATCTGGGGGAAACCCAAATGCAACAGGAAAAGCCCTCCCAGCCCATGGAGCCCCAGCTGTGCCCCCTACCCTCCTTATCCCCAGCCCAGAGCTTTCAGAGCTCCTCAATTAAAAAAGCACAAGTCTCACTCACAGTGCAAATGAAAACATCCAGAGGAACGGTGGAGGGAAGCAACTTACAAAAAAAAAAAATGTCAGGATTTTATAAATGGCAGGATTTTAAATGGCAGGATTTTAAATGGCAGGATTTTTAAAGTTAAGATTTAACTTTTTTTTTGTTTTCAAGTGGCAGTGGTGTGGCACCTGAGAGAAAGTCCTGCAGGAGGTCCAAGGAGAGGAGCTCAGGAAGGAGAAAAAGAGGGAGGGAGGAGAAGGCAGCAGAAGCCAGTGTGTGGAGCTGGTGGGACAAAAGGGAACAGAGCCCCCATTCCCATTCCAGCTGGGGGCACTGGCCCTGGAGGCAGGGATGCAGTTGGTCCCGGTTCTGTGCTCCCAGCAGAGCTTTTCCTTCCTCGTTTTTCATTTTTTCTCTAGCTCTGCACAAGTTACAGAAAGTGCAAAGTCACTCAAGGGTACCTCAGGAGCAGGGCAGGGAAATTCCGCTGCAGACAAGGTTTCTGCACACAGAAATCTTTAATTCCCCTTATTGAGATCACCGAAACGCTGAGCTCCTGTGGTGAGGCTGCACCAAGGAAGGCCCACAGAGAGCTGCCCAGCTGCGTTTGGACACAGCACAGCCGGGACTGGCTGTGCACCACACTCACCCCGCCAGCTACACCCTGACCGAGGAGGAAAAAGCAAGATTGTCAGCAGCAGCACCTCCTCGGCGGTGACAATTCCAGTGTTTACACCAAGCACCAGGTGCAGCCCAGACTCCCCTGAAAGGGCTCCTGCTGCCCAGGGGTTTCGTACCGACAGCACCCCAAATTCAGTGGCTGCTTCACAATCTCACTTCTATTTAAGGCCCAGGTTCATCACATCAGAGAAAAGATTTTTGTTTGGTAGGAAAGCCCCATTCCCATTCCAGCTGGGGGCCCTGGCCCTGGAGGCAGGGATGCAGTTGTTCCGGTTCTGTGCTCCCAGCAGAGCTTTTCCTTTCTCGTTTTTTCCTTTTTCTGTAACTCTGTCACTCAGGGAAATTCTGCTGCAGCCAAGCAACCTCTGTCCCTGATGGGAATGAAACCATCCTCTGAATGGAGGGAAATGATTCTGAGACCAAGAATGTCACCAAAGTGGATAAATCCCCCTGCTTTTCCTTGGATAAAATCTATTGCCTCGTGCTCACGGCCAGCTTTGACTAAAATCCATTTAACCCTGAAACTGAGGGGGATGAGCAAGGCCTTGTGCTCCAGCTGGATTGTTTGGCCGAGTGTTTGTGGTACAGAGAAATCCTTGGGAATCTCTGGAATTCTGAAATCTGCAGCTGTGATTCTGTTGAGTTTCCCATCTATAAATAATTGGATAGCAATTTCAATTTAGAAATCAGCTCTTAAGTCTCAAATAGATGTTCTGTTGCTTGGAAAATCGACGGAGGGAATTTGAGTGAGAGTTCAAGCGTATTTAAATGGTAAAAAAAAAAATAAATTCTGACATTTACAGAAGTTTTCTGATCCATAAAGAGCTTTTGCTACAGGGAAAAAAAAAAAAAGCCCTTGAAGAGCAGAGAGCACAAGGTACCAGGGACACTGAATTCCCAAGGAAAGGATTTCTGGGTGACCTTTGGGAACATGTGCCTTTGAGAGGCCTGGGATAATGGGAATTGCTATCTAAAGGAAATAAATGATATCGTTCCACGGGCTAATGGAAATCAGGGAGCAGCCAGTGAAGGCCTCCAGGGAATTCTGGTGTTCTGTTATTCCAGGGGCTGGTGATTCTCAGAACCTTATCACTGCCAGAGCATTTTAGTGTTGGGATAATCTTCCCTAGCAGGGGAACTGCCAGGATTATTCCAGCTCTGTTCCTGTGCTGTTTTCTTGTGCATTTTCTCCCGTTTGGGAATTTATTTTTACATTTCTCTGTGTTTGTATTATGCTGCCAAAACACAGCGTGGCCATTTTGGTGCCTGGGGAGACACTGAACTCTCCACCTGGATTTTTTTTTTTCCCTTTTCCTGGAGAAACTCATGCCAGCCTCTGACTAAAAGCTAATCCAAGCCCAACTACCAAAATCCAGCTCCAGGTGAGGAAAAATACTCAAGCTTTGTAATACACAAGTAGGAAAGCAGCTGGATTGTTTTCCAGGCATTCTTAAATTACCAATATTAAGCCCATCACAAAAATGCCCCTCCCTTCTCCTTCTGCCTCAATGAATTCACAAAGATTTTCAAAGCCCAAGTTTAATCCCAGTATTTGGGGACCACAGAGGCACGACAAAATGCTTTTATTCTCTAGGCTGCTCTCTCATTTGGGCCATGTTTTCCTCCCATAGGGTGGAAGGCACCGCGTTTTAAATTTAATTTTAATTTTAGTAATTTTAATTTTCATTTTAAGGTGAATTCTGGCTGGCAGGAGCAGCCTCAGCCGGCTCAGGAGGTACAGGATGGGATGGTTTGTGGAGGAGAAGGTCCCAAATGCCTTCTGCTTCCCCAGGTTTGTTTCCTTAGCTTTACACTTATCCCACCCCGCTCCACATTTTAGTCCAGAGGGGTCAGAGAAGAGGGAAGAAATGACCTCCAGATGCTCCCTACACACCAAAAATCCCCATCTGATAAGGGCTCTGTGGATGGCTGCTCTTCCCGTGCCAAATCCCAGGGATTTTGGTGGCACAGGACAGAAAGATCTAAAGCTCTGCTCAATAAAATATCAGAAATTAGTTTTAGTTTTCCCCTCCTTTTTCTTTTCCCCTATTTCCCTGTAACCCAAACCTTCCCTTCAAACAAACACGAACTGGACAATTCCCAAGGAACGCTCGTTGCTGGCTGTGAATTCAGCCTTGCCAAAATTTGGGACAGTTCTCTAAAGGTCGCCCATAAAGGTGCTAGAAAATCCCAGCGTTGCATTTGAAATGACATTTCCCGGGTTCCTCCCCCTCAGCCCCTATGACGGGAACCCCTCTCCCTGCAGTTTGGAGATCTGAAAACTCCAAATGAGAGAGGGAGCTCCTCATGCCAGCGATTCCTGAAGGAATGAGGAGGCAGAGCAGGTTTGTGTAACCAGATCACCTCAGCCAGGCCGGCCCTTCGCCTGCCACGCTCCAATTCCTCCCCACAGGGATCCTTTGGAACACCTGGGACAATGGGAATTGTTACCTGAAGGAAATAAACGCTCCTGCTCCATGGGCTAAAGGAAATCAGGGAGCACCCAGGGAAAGCCTCCAGGGAATTCTGGGGTTTTGCTCTTCCAGGGGTTTCTTCCCGAGGCTGATGCTTCTCTGAGCATTATCAGGAAGGGGACATTCCCTGCGGGCATTCCCCGGCAGCCCCTCGCCCCTACCTTGACGAAGAGGGAGATGTCGTGGTCCTGCTTCTCATCTTCCTCCTCCTCCTCCTCCTCCTCCTCCGGGGCGCCCGTCCCGTCCTCCCGGTGCTGCGCCCGCTCCCGCTCCCCGTTCAGGCTCCGGTCCCAGCCGCTCTCGGGCCCCGGGGCTCCTGTCCCCGCCGGGGCTGGCGGTCCCCGCTCCGCCTCCGCCTGGCCACCGGGGCCGCCCGGGGACCGGGCACCGCCAGCCGGGGGCCCCTGGGCGGGCACGGCCACCTGCGCTGCCCCGCGGCCCTCGGCAGGCTCCGCGCTGCCCCCCGCCGTGACAGCATCCTCGGGGACTGCCCCATCAACCTGGACAGCATCCTCGGGGACTGCCACATCACCCGCGACAGCATCCTCGGGGACTGTCACATCACCCGCGACAGCATCCTCGGGGACTGCCACATCAACCTGGACAGCATCCTCGGGGACTGTCCCATCACCCGCGACAGCATCCTCGGGGACTGCCACATCACCCGCGACAGCATCCTCGGGGACTGCCACATCACCCGGTGCTGCCTCCTGCACCTCATCCTTGGGAACTGTCACATCACCCGGGGCTGCCTCCTGCACCGCATCCTTGGGAATTGTCCCCAGCGCCTCCTCAGGGACTGTCCCTACTGGAGCTCTCTCTCGCACCGCATCCTTGGGGATTGTCCCCAACACCTCCTCGGCGACTGTCCCAGAAACCGGGACCGCCTCCTGCACCGCATCCTCGGGGACTGTCACATCAACCGGGGCTGCCTCCTGCACCGCATCCTTGGGAATTGTCCCCAAGCCCTCCTCGGTGACTGTCCCTGCCGGGGCCTCCTCCTGCACCGCATCCTTAGGGACTGTCCCTGCTGGAGCTCTCTCCTGCCCCGCATCCTCGGGGACTGTCCCCGGCACCTTCTCAGGGATTGTCCCTGCCTGAGTTGCCTCCTGCACCTCACCTTTAGGGACTGTCCCCAACGGGGCCGCCCCCTCCTCGGGAACTGTCCCAGCCGGAACTGCTTCCTGCAGCTCATCCTTAGGGACTGTCCCCAGCGCCTCTTCGGGGACCACCACATCAGCTGGGGCCGCCTCCTGCCTCTCATCCTCCACAGCTGTCACTCCAGCCGGGGCCGCCTCCTGCGCAGCATCCTCGGGGTCTGTCCCCAACGCCTCCTCAGGGACTGTCGCAGCCGGGGCTGCCTCCTGCGCCTCACCCTCAGGGACCGCCACATCACCCCGGGCTGCCTCCTGCACCGCATCCTCGGGGACTGTCCCCGCTGGAGCTTCCTCCCGCGCTTCATCCCCGGGGACTGTCCCCAACCCCTCCTCGGGGATTGTCCCCGCTGGAGCTGTCACTGCGGCCTCCTCGGGCTCTGTCCCCGCCGGGGCTGCCTCTTGCACCGCATCTTCGGGGACTGTCCCTGCCGGGGCTGCCTCCTTCAGAGCTTCCTCGGGCTCTGCTCCCTCTGAGCCCGCCTGTCCTGGCGCCTCTCCGGGCTCTGTCCTCGATGGCGCTGTCCCCTCTGCTTCCCCGGGCTCTGTCCCCTCCGGGATTGTCCCCTCTGCTTCCCCGGGCTCTGTCCCCACCGGGATTGTCCCCTCTGCTTCCCCGGGCTCTGTCCCCACCGGGATTGTCCCCTCTGCTTCCCCGGGCTCTGTCCCCACCGGGATTGTCCCCTCTGCTTCCCTGGGCACTGTCCCCTCCGGGATTGTCCCCTCTGCTTCCCCGGGCTCTGTCCCCGCCGGGGCTGTCGCCTGTGCTTCCCCGGGCTCTGTCCCCTCCGGGATTGTCGCCTCTGCTTCCCTGGGCTCTGTCCCCTCCGGGATTGTCGCCTCTGCTTCCCCGGGCTCTGTCCCCTCCGGGATTGTCGCCTCTGCTTCCCCGGGCTCTGTCCCCTCCGGAATTGTCGCCTCTGCTTCCCCGGGCTCTGTCCCCGCCGGGGCTGTCGCCGCAGCCTCCTCAGGCTCTGGTTCTGCCGGCACAGTGGTGGCCGCCTCCTGGGGCTCTCTCTCGGCCGAGCCTTCCTCCCTCACCGCCTCTCTCACCCGGGGCTCCGTCCCCGCCGGTGCCACCGCCTGTCCCTCAGGCTCCGTCCCCGCCGCTGTCGCTTTCTCGGGCTCCGTCCCCGTCGGAGCGACCCCAGCGCCCTCGGGCTCCGTCCCCGCCGGGGCCGCGGCGCCGTCCCGGGGCTCTGTGGCTGCCGGGGCTGCCTCTTCCCGCGCCGTCCCCGCCGGGCTCTCAGCCGCGTCCCCGGGCTCCATCCCCGCCGGGGCTGCCCCTCCAGGCTCCGTCCCCGCCGCCGCCACCGCCTCTCCCTCGGGCTCTGCCCTGTCCGCCGCGGAGCCCTCGGGCCCGTCCGTCACCCCCGGCTGCCCCTCGTGCCCCGGGCTGTCCCCGCTCGGTGTCCCCGGGCTCTCGGGGGAGCCGCCGTCCCCGGCGCTCAGCCGCGGCCGCTCCGCGGGCCCGTCCGGGGGCTCGGCCGCCCCCTCGGGGCACAGCCCGGCCCGAGCCCCGGCCGCCGCCTCGTCCTCGCCTCCGTCCCGCGGGACATCGCTGCTCTCCGGGGGCCGCCCCGGGCTCTCCGCCATGCCGGGAGCGCCGCGACGCGCGGGACGAGCCGGAGCAGCGCAGCGGCCGCGGGGCAGCGCCGGGCACGGCGGGGAACGGGGCGGTGCCTGCGCGGGGAACGGGGCGGCGGGGCCGCGCTCCTCCCCTCCTGCCCCGCTCCGGACACGGCCCCTGCCCGGGCACAGCCCCTGTCCTGCTCCGGGCACAGCCCCTGCCCCGCTCCAGACACAGCTCCTGCCCGGGCACAGCCCCTGTCCTGCTTCGGCACAGCCCCTGCCCGGGCACAGCCCCTGTCCTGCTTCGGCACAGCCCCTGACCCGCTCCAGACACAGCTCCTGCCCGGGCACAGCCCCTGTCCTGCTTCGGCACAGCCCCTGCCCGGGCACAGCCCCTGTCCTGCTCCGGGCACAGCCCCTGCCCCGCTCCAGACACAGCTCCTGCCCGTCCCACCGCTCCAAGCACACCCCCTGCCCCGCTCCGGGCACTGCTCCTGTCCGTTCCACAGCTCCTACCTCGCTCCGGGCACGGCCCCTGCTCCCGTCCCACCGCTCCGGGCACAGCCCCTGCCCTGCCCGGGCACGGCCCCTGCCCCTCTCCGGACACAACTCCTGCCCCGTCCCACCGCTCCTGCCCGGGCACAGCCCCTGCCCCGCTCCGGGCACTGTCCCTGCCCCGTCCCGCCGCTCCAGGCACAGCCTCTGCCCCTCTCCGGGCACTGTCCCTGCCTGGGCACAGCCCCTGCCCCACTCCGGACACAATCCCTGCCCCGGCACAGCTCCTGCCCCTCTCCGGACACAGCCCCTGCCCCTCTCCGGACACAATCCCTGCCTGGGCACAGCCCCTGCCCTTCTCCGGACACAATCCCTGCCTGGGCACAGCCCCTGCCCCTCTCCGGGCACAGCCCCTGCCCCTCTCCGGACACAATCCCTGCCTGGACACAGCCCCTGCCCTTCTCCGGACACAATCCCTGCCTGGACACAGCTCCTGCCCCACTCCGGGCACAGCCCCTGCCCAGCCGCCCTGCGGAGCGGGACCACCGCACCGAGCGCTGTCCCCCGGCCACCCCCGCCCCACCAAAATCTGCTCTTTGTGTGTGTGTGTGTGTGTGTGTGTGTGTGTGTGTGTGTGTGTGTGTGTGCGTGTCCCGCTCCCACCCGGCGCTCCCCTCGCACCCCAAGCCCCGTTCGTGCCCCGCGTTGCCCCTCGGCTGCTGCTCGCAGCCCCGGCGCGGTGACCTTGGCGCTGCTGTCCCCAGCCTGGCACACAGCTGCGGGCAGGGGCGGCTCAGGCTCTGCTGCCTCAGGAGCTGTTCTCCAAACCAGCCCTCTGAACACCCGCACCGCTGCTGATGCACTGCCCCGGCACAGCCCCCTGCTCCCGCACGGTTTGGTAAAAACACGGGTGAAGCGCTTCGGGCTGCCCCAAGGGCTGTTAAAAAGGGAAATGTGTCCTTATCAGCTTGTAAAAGGGAGCAACACAACGCTCTGTGTAAAGAAATAAACACCTGGGTATTATTGTGGGGTTTTCTGGGCAGTCAGGACCTGGTGAAGCGAAGGAGAGATCTTGACTCCATTTCAGAAAGCTGGTTTATTTATTCTGATAGATATTACATTAAAAAAGACCACACTATAACTATACTACAAAGAACAGAGAGAAAAGATTTATCAGAAGGCGAGACAGGAATAGAAAGGAATGAATAACAAAGTTCTGTGACTCCAGAGAGCCCGAGAGCTGCTGCCTCCTGGATTGGCCACCAAGCAGAAACATCCCACATTGACCAAGAAAGCACCTGCTGCATCCCACAGCAGCAGATCACAAACTGTTTACACTTGAAGCTGAGGCCCTCTCAGCTTCTCAGGAGAAGAAAATCCTAGCAAAGGGATTTTCACAAAATATCACAACTGCACCTGGGTTTGCATGCTTTTCAGTGGTTTTCATTCATGTGCGAGGATCCTCTGCGAGTTTGCGTTTGAATGGAGTGAGAAACGCCGTGTCCTGGGCAGAGCCGGCAGCCGCTGCGAAAGAAATCATAACTTTTCCTTCGGATGAGGAAAATAATCCTGATTTTCTAGGTGCAGGCACAGCAGCGGAGGCAGAGTTGGCTAACAGGAGTGAGGTGTCCTAATTAAAAAACCCCAACGGTTAAACAGTTTTATATTTGTGTACATAAACCCACTTTTCATATTTGAGAGGGAACAGAGCAGGGATGGAACACGGGGGTTTGGAATGGGTTTGAAGGGGGAGGATGCAGCCAACAGGAGCGGGGAAATCCTACAGAATAATAAATCCCTGCAGCAGGTGAAACACTCTGCCCCGAGAAAACACGAACAGCCAAATCAGTGAACAGTCCTGCAGCTCCCCGATGCTCGCCCGGAGGGGCATCCCAAGCGAGACACAAGAATGGAGGCAGCCGTGCTCAGAAGGAACCTTCCTGGGAGATTTAGGAACAGAGGCTCATGAGGATTTAGGAGCAGGAGCACTCGCCAGTGGACGTCTTGCAGGTGGAACCATCCTGAGGCAATCATCTCCCCAATCTCGTGTGGGGTTTGATATCAGTGGAATGACACAACTCGGTAATCTCTGGAGAGACAATATTGGCTTATTCATCCTCACCTTCTTGACCTTGGCCTGAAGGTTGGACATGTCAGAGAATTCCAGAAGGGTTTGGGTCAGAGGGGACATTGCAGATCATCCCCTGCCATGGCAGGGACACCTTCCCCTGTGCCAGGCTGCTCCAGCCCCAGGGTCCAGCCTGGCCTTGGGCACTGCCAGGGATCCAGGGGCAGCCCCAGCTGCTCTGGCAATTCCATCCCAGCCCCTGCCCACCCTGCCACAGAGGAAATTGTTCCTAATATCCGATTTAAACCTGTGATTTTTCACTCTGAAGCCATTCCCTGTGTGCTGTGCCTGCATGCCCTGGGAATTGTCTCTCTCCAGGTTTCCTGGGGCTCCTGCAGGCCCTGCAAGGCCACCCTGAGCTCAGCCCAAAGCTTCTCCTGTGCAGCTGAACAATGCCAGCTGTGCCAGCCTTTGCTGCCAGCAGAGCTGCTCCAGCCCTCTGCTCATCCTGGAGCCTCCTCGGGGCTCTCTGCAGCAGCTCCAGCTCCTCCCTGTGTCCCCAGGTGTCACACAAGTCCCACCTCACAAGGCTCTCAGCTGTGAGAGCCCAGCCCAAAGCTCTGAGGACACCTCACCCCGGCACTCTGCAGTGGGAATGAGCAGCACAGCAGCTTCAGGACAGTGCTGGGAATTTGGTGGAGCTGGGTGTGGGTGAGGGACACAAGATCTGAAGGCAGGAGGTGACATTTATGGACACTGCTCCCAGGAGCGGGGGGACTGCTGGGGTGTCTGTGCAGGGCCAGGAGCTGCACTGTGACCCTGTGGGTCCCTTCCAACTCGGACATCCCACAATTCCATGAATCCTGTCTTTGGCTGCACCCTTCAGAAGCCCTTGGGGCCCCGTGAGCTCAGCTTTGCTCTGGATGGGCTGGGACAGGAGGAGCCCCCGGAGCTCCCTGGGGCAGAGCCTGCTCAGGCTCCCTGCAGCTTGAACAGCTCCCCTGGGTGCTGAAATGTTTGGGGTTCTTGCACAAATCCTTTGGGGCCATCAATATTTGGGGTTCTCGCACACCTCCTTTGGGTAATTAAATGTTTTGGGTTCTCGCACAGCTCCTTTGGGTTTGCCAAAATTTTGGGTTCTTCTATAGTTCTTTTGGGTGATCAAATGTTTTAGGTTCCCGCACAGCTCCTTTGGATTTGTCAATATTTTGTGTTCTTGCACAGCTCCTTTGGGTGATTGAACGCTTTGTGTTCTCACACAGCTCCTTTGGTCCATCAATATTTTGGGTTCCTGCGCAGCTCCTTTGGGTACGTGCCAGGTTTTGCTCAGGTTCCCAGGTTGCCCCGGGATTCGTGTCCTGCCGATGTGGTGGAGCCGCCGGAGAGCTGCCTGCTGTCCCCTGTTCCCTGCCCAGCTTATCCATTAACACCACCATCCCATTTCCCTTCGTTCACCCGTTCCCTGCTTCCAGTCCTCACAAGGTGAGGGTTTGAAGGCCAGCAAAACCCGAGCCCTTTCCGTGATAAGCCGACCAAAAGCCAACAAAAATCCCTTTCAGTGCTGGGCAGTGCCAGCCGCTGAACATCGGCGCGGGGTTTGAGCCCAGCAGAAGATTAGCTCGTTAAACACTCACGGGAGCCTTACAAAGACAGAGCTGAGCAGCGGCAGCTCGCCCGGCCACCCGTTAATTCTCTTTTTTAGGACACGAACTTCAGGCGGAGTGTGGAATCGCAGCTGGAATATTTGCTGGGGGTCTCTCTGTGCTCTCCCCGGAGCCCAGGAGCAGAGATTTTTGGAACTGAGAGGGCACCGGGGCAGGGGGGAAAGCAGGAACGGACAGAGCCAGGGACAGGTGGAGAGGTCCCTTGGCACTCTTGGCTTTCCCAGAGGAGTTTTGGGAATGCAGCAATGTTAAACTCCGTCCCAGTGGCATCCCGGAGCTTTGCATTCCTTCTTCCCTGCCCTCGTCACTCAATTACTTAACGATTAATTAATTTCCACGCTCCCCCATCAAGCTCTTTACACCCCATCTGTTTCTACAACAGCCCTTGGCTAAGAAATTTGATTTTCGGAGTTGGGCTTCAGGGAAGGATTAGCGCACGCTTCTTCATTAAAGGATCAGTGCGGGCATTAATTAATTGATTAATTAATGCTCACAGATGTCAGACTTTAGCCACAGCCGAAGATCCCCTCGCAGTCTGGTGGGAGCAACTTTTATCCCTGCGGGGTTTTAATTAGGCTGGACTCGCTCGGATTATTGGAACTCCTTTTCCTTCCCGACTGCAGATCAAAATTGGAATTTTTTACAGCCAGAGATAGGGAAAAAAAAATTCCTTTTGCTCCTGATTTTTTTTTTTTTTGCACTGGGAATTAGAGGGAAGTCGAGGCTCCAGAAGAGGGAGGGAATTTAACTGGGTGTCCCCAGCATGGGATGGAGGGAGGGATTTGGCAGGGGAAACACAGCCAGGTACAAACTGCCTGGCTGGAGAGAAGAATTACTTGTGGTGTAAAACTTCCAATCACTTGTGGTGTAAAAATTGCCTATATAAGAATATTAATACAGTATTATCAATATTTATATATTAATCCCTTTTGAGATGGAAAAAACAACCCCAAACCCCTTTATTTGTATATAAACCAACTCTATATCCTATTTAAAAATGTTATTTTAACTGTGGGAAAGACAAACTTGCAAGCGAAAGAATTCCATTGGAGAACTGGAATTTTCTCCTGCTTTCAGAATACAGGGATGTTTGTCGCGTCTGTCCCGGGTTCCTCAATTTTCCGGCGGGAAGTTGGTGTGAAATCCCATCCTCTCGTGGCTGGGAGGGTGTTCAGAGAAGAGGAGGAGGGAGGGAGGGATGTGGTGGAAATCCCGGGGCTGCCATCTGTGCTGAGCCGATCCTGGGGATCCCGGCCCTTCCCAGCTGCTTCGGGGGCTTGGGGAAAAGGCAGGAATGTGCAGGGCACAGGGAATCCCGGCTGCTGGACTGGGCAGCGCAGAAACCCAAAAAAATAACCCCGAAAAATGAGGCTGAACAAGCAGAGAGGAGGATGAGATGCTCCTCCATGCCGAATCCCTCTCTCCCTGCTGTTTTTTACTCAATTCCTGAATTCCCGGCGTCCCGCAGGGACCGGAGCAGCCCGGAGTTAAATTCTGAAAAAAAAAAAAAAAAAAAAAAAAAAAATCATCCCGGAGTGTGTTAAAAAACAGCAACAAGGCTTGCAAAGAAATTAAACCCTGCCATTTCCGCTATATTCGAGTGCTTTAAACCTGTCCAAAAGAATCTTTGATTTTCCTTTTATTTCGGTTAAGCAGTGCTATGATAGTGAAGAAATGCAATCATGAAGCCATTCATTCAAGGTTAAAAAAAAACAAAAAAAAACCCCAAACAAACAAAAAAAACCACCAAACCCCAGATGTTATATATTGGTTTTTTAGTCTAATTCAATGAAATCGTGGTTTGGAATGAAATTTGGAATTTGAGGAGCAGCAAAGTCCTGGTGACCGCCCTGGAACCTCGTGTTGGCTCCTTCTGGACAGCTCCAGGCTTTTGATTCTGCTCGGGAAATCCCTGCCGAGCTCCCTGCGCTGAATTCCCTCCTCCCCGTCGCTTCCAGAGGCTTTTCCCGAATTCCCGAATTCCTCCTCCTGCCTTAGGGAAGGGACCCCCAATTCCGAACCCCTCCTTGCTCGGGGGGATCGCTCAGGTGTTCAAAGCTAGGAGCCTTTGCCAGGCTCATCGAGGAGCTGGGATTTCATTATTGCTTCCTCCTCCTCCTCCTCCTCCTCCTCCTTCCCGGCTCCTGGAATTCGGGAGGTGAGTGTGGAAAACGACTCCGACCTCAGCCGGATTTCACCAGCTCCAGGCAAATGAAAACGAGCCCTTCAAACACAACTGCGAATGAAACCGCCCCGAGCAGCGCCGGGACACCTTCACCCCCGGAATTCATCAAATAACCTCGGCTTTTCTGGGCAATAAACGCTGCTTTTCTCACCCCAAAATTCCTCAGCGAGCCTTAGTTCCATCCAGCAGAGCGTTTCACCGGGAGCCTGGAAATAACTGCGAGCTTTTGGAAGCTCCCAGAGATTTTGTTCCCTTTAAGTAAAGTATCCAGATTGTCTTGAACTCTGTTATTTTAACTCCTGCTGCCTGTTGTTTCTTGAAACGATTTCTTGGAACATAACCCCCAATCGCCGTTCATTTGATTTGTTTTAAAGCTCTTGTTTTAAATTTCCTTTCACTTTTCACAGTTTTTAATTTCCCCCCCATTCTGCACCACTGCCTCTTGATCTTGGCTTTTATTCCAATTCTTCTTTGCCAAACTCAGGGAACGTTTGTGTTCAGTATGTCTTAAAGGAACTCTTGGGGTTCAGGGGTGATGCTGGGGTGGCAGCAGGGCTGGATCATCCTGAAGGGCTCTTCCCACCCCAGGGAATGTGTGGTAATGATGGATTTTGGGAATAACACCTGGAATATTTCAAACAGCAATAAAATATTCGAGCTGCTGATGTAGAACTATGTGACAGGTGCAGTCAAGAGGTACAAGGAGAATTTGTCTCATTCATAATGACCATTTTATTTTCATGCAGGTTATGCCACAATCCTTTCCTTTTTCCTTCTCCCTTTCCTTTTCTTTTTTCTTTTTTTCTTTTTTCTTTTTTCCTTTTAATTTTTTTCTTTCTCTTTCTTTCTTTCTTTCTTTCTTTCTTTCTTTCTTTCTTTCTTTCTTTCTTTCTTTTTCTTTCTTTCTTTCTTTCTTTCTTTCTTTCTTTCTTTCTTTCTTTCTTTCTTTCTTTCTTTCTTTCTTTTCTCTCTCTCTCCTTTTCTTTCTCTTTCTCTTTTTCTTTTCCTCTTTTTCTTTTTGTTTCTCCTTCCTTTTGTCTTTCTCTTCTTCTTTTCCTTTCCCTTTCTTTCTCTTTTTTTTGTCTTCTTTCTTTTTTGTTGGTTTCCTTTTCCTTTTCCTTTTCCTTTTCCTTTTCCTTTTCCTTTTCCTTTTCCTTTTCCTTTTCCTTTTCCTTTTCCTTTTCCTTTTCCTTTTCCATTTTTCTCTTTCTTCCTCTCTTTCCCTTTCCTTTCCTTTCCTTTCCTTTCCTTTCCTTTCCTTTCCTTTCCTTTCCTTTCCTTTCCTTTCCTTTCCTTTCCTTTCCTTTCCTTTCCTTTCCTTTCCTTTCCTTTCCTTTCCTTTCCTTTCCTTTTTCCTTTCCTTTCCTTTCCTTTCCTTTCCTTTCCTTTCCTTTCCTTCCCTTCCCTTCCCTTCCCTTCCCTTTTCTCTTCCCTTTTCCTTTCTTGTTCTTTTTCCTCTTTTTCTTTTAAACATTTCTTCCCCTTTCTCCTCTTACTTTCCCATTTCCCCTCTTCTTTTCTTTCCCCTCCTTTTCAGCGCTTTTTCCTGTTCCCGGGATCGGGAGCCCAGCCTTCCCCTTTGTCCCAGCAGAGGTGTTCTGGAAATGTTCTCACATTTCTTTGGATGGTTTCCTCTCAAACCCGTTCGTGGCGCAGCGCGGGGAGCGAGCCGTGCAGTGAATCAGTAACCGGGGCTGTTCCCGACTGCTCCGAGATGAATTCCACATTCCAATGAAACCACCGCAGCTTTTCCCTCCGCTGGGATTTCTCTCCCTGCCTCGTCCGGGGTGGATTTGGGGGCAGGGGGCTGTTCCTGATTGCTCCGAGATGAATTCCACATTCCAATGAAACCACCGCAGCTTTTCCCTCCGCTGGGATTTCTCTCCCTGCCTCGTTCGGGGTGGATTTTTGGAGGCTCGGGAACAGGAGCAGGGCGAGCGGGGCTGGAAACGCCCCGGCGATCCGGGCTGGCACCCAAGGGTGCCCTGGCACCGCGGGCACCGGGGCGAGGCAGCAGCACAGAGCTGCTCCCGGAACGGCGACGGCAGGGAGCCAGAGAGCTGCGAGAGAGGAGACCGGGCTGCTTTTCACTCTGTTATTTATTTTATTTCATTTTATTTATTATATTTATATTATATTATATTATATTATATTATATTATATTATATTATATTATATTATATTATTAATTTTATTTTATTTTATTTTAAAATTTTATTTATTTATTTATTTTATTTTATTTTATTTTATTTTATTTTATTTTATTTTATTTAATTTATTTATTTATTTTATTTTATTTATTTATTTTATTTTATTTATTTTATTTATTTGATTTGATTGATTGATTTGATTTAATTAATTTATTTTATTTAAATTTTATTTTATTTTATGTTATTTTATTTTATTTCATTTCATTTCATTTCATTTCATTTCATTTCATTTCATTTCATTTCATTTATTTTACTTAATTTTATTTATTTCATTTTATTTTATTTTTTATATATTTTATCTTATTTTACTTAATTTCATTTCATTTTAATTTTTTTTTTTTAAATTTTATTTCAGCCAGCTGCATTTCCCTTGCAAAAAGCAGATTTTGTTCCGTGCACTCCGCTGTGCTGGTTTTGTTCCCGGAGTTTTATTCCCACCTTCCCCAGAAAGGACCTCCGGGAGCTCCCCAAGCCCCAGGGGCCGCTGCTGCTGCGGGACAATCCCGGCCACGAGCACGGAGCAGCTCTGGGGCTCTGAGCAACACCCCTGCCCTGGGAGCGGCCGGGAGCGGGCTGGGACTGGGGTCGGGATTGGGATTGGGATTGGGGTTGGGATTGGGGTTGGGGCTGGGACTGGGGTCAGCATTGGGATTGGGATTGGGATTGGGATTGGGATTGGGGCTGGGATTGGGATTGGGATTGGGGTTGGAAGTGGCATTGGGGCTGGGATTGGATTGTGCCCCTCAGGTGATTCCCCAGCTGCAGAGCTGCCCCAGCCCTGGCAGGAGCTGGAGCTGCTGCAGAGAGCCCAGAGGAGGCTCCAGGATGAGCAGAGGGCTGGAGCAGCTCTGCTGGCAGCAAAGGCTGGCACAGCTGGCATTGTTCAGCTGCACAGGAGAAGCTTTGGGCTGAGCTCAGGGTGGCCTTGCAGGGCCTGCAGGAGCCCCAGGAAACCTGGAGAGAGACAATTCCCAGGGCATGCAGGGACAGCACACAGGGAATGGCTTCAGAGTGAAAAATCACAGGTTTAGATCGGATCTTAGGAACAATTTCCTCCCTGGCAGGGTGGGCAGGGCTGGGATGGAATTCCCAGAGCAGCTGGGGCTGCCCCTGGATCCCTGGCAGTGCCCCAGGCCAGGCTGGACACTGGGGCTGGAGCAGCCTGGCACGGGGGAAGGTGTCCCTGCCATGGACCTGGATAAATGTTAAGGTCCTTCCCAACCCAAACCGTTCCATGATCTGCGATCCTTCCCTGCCCTGGCTTTGACCTTTGCAGTCAGTGGCTCGTTCCCAGGCTGCCCGAAGAGCTTTGCCTCCTGAGGGCCCCGTGTCCTGGCACATTTCCCTAAAATCCTCTCCAGCAGAGTCTCCCTTTCACCTCTCTGAGGTGCTTTCCTGGGCCCAGCAGCCCCTCCGGGCTGATTTCTCTCTGACAGGTTGTTCCCACACACAGAGCTCCGAGCTGTCCCGCACAATCCAGACACTCAAAGGGAGTTTATAAAATCCCAATATTTTAATTTAACCTCGCTTAGAGCAAAGCAGGAGCCCTCCAAAACAAAACAGACCTAAAGGAAACCCCCAGCCTCGTTTAACAGTTTATTCTGACGCTAAATGCTGTTAAAGTTGTGTTTTATTTCTTGCTCAAATCTGCTTCATCCCTGGGGCCGTTTGTTCTTGTTCTGTGACCAAAACTCTCCCAGGTTCAGCTGGAGCCTCTCCTCACCATTCTTTGTGCTCAGCTAAGCAGAGCCAGCGCCAAAACCATCTCAGGAGTGGGTTTTGTTCCTTAAAACTGCTAAAAGTGGCTTCACGCCCGGTCCAAAGCTCTCCCCAAGGAAAATGTTCATCGCGAAACAACACGGGTTTCTTTTCTTTTGATTTATTTCTTTATTAATAGGTCGCTATTTTTTTTATAGATCATTATTTTAATGTTTGCTGCTGTATCAAGAGCGCTCCAGGAGTTCACCATTTCCATTCGCTCTTTGCAGCTGCACCGGCTGAAAACGCCTCGCGACTTTTTAAATCAAAATGCACAGCAGAAAGGTTCCGATGGGATTTGAGAAACAAATTCCACGGCAAGAGTGCTCAGGCGCTGGGATGAGCTGCACAGGGAGGGCTGGTGTCACTGTCACTGTCCTGGGAGTGTCCCAGAGGGGGCGGGATGTGGCCCTTGGGGACAGGGGTTGGCGCTGCTGGGTGAGCTTAAAGGTCTCTTCCCACCTTGATAATCCTGGGATTCTGTGATGTTGATTCTCTCTCCACTGAATGATAACCAATCACTTTATTTCTTTATTTAATATTTCATTTAATATTTATTTTATTTCATTTTATATCATTTAATTTCATTTCATATTTTATTTCATTTAATTTCATTTCAATTCGATTTATATTTTATTTCATTTTATTTCATTTCATTTTATATTTTATTTTATATTTTATTCCATTTTAAAATTTTATTTTATTTTATTTCATTTTATATTTTATTTCATTTCATTTTATTTCATTTCTTTTTTTTATTTAATTTCATTTTACATTTTATTTTATTTTGTAAAAAAATTCATTTCATTTTATATTTTATTTTATATTTTATTCCATTTAAAAAATATTTAATTTCACTTTATATTTTCTTTTTAATTAAATTAAATTAATTTTATTTTATTTTATATTCCATATTTTATTTTATTTCATTTTACATTTTATTTCATTTTATATTTTATTACATTACATTTTATTTAATTTTTCTTTTATTTTCTATTTTATTTTATTTCAATTTTTTAAAAAATATTTCATTCTATTTAATTTAATTTTCTTTTATATTTTCTTTTATATTTTCTTTTATTTTATTTCATTCTCTCATTCCATTCAGCCTAACAGCCGGAACCCCCGGAGCTCCATCGCCACTAGATGGAGGTGGCGGTACCGGGATGGAGGTGACAGTGGCAGTGCCGGGATGGAGGTGACAGTGTCACTGCCAGGATGGAGGTGGCAGTGCCGGGATGGAGGTGACAGTGTCACTGCCAGGATGGAGGTGGCAGTGGCAGTGCCGGGATGGAAGTGGCAGTGGCAGTGCCGGGATGGAAGTGGCAGTGGCAGTGCCGGGATGGAAGTGGCAGTGCCGGGATGGAGGTGGCAGTGCCGGGATGGAGGTGGCAGTGTCAGTGCCAGGATGGAGGTGGCAGTGGCAGTGTTGGGATGGAGGTGGCAGTGCCGGGATGGAGGTGGCACTGTCAGGGCTGGGATGCAGGTGGCAGTGGCAGTGCCGGGATGGAGGTGGCAGTGCCAGGATGGAGGTGGCAGTGGCAGTGGCAGTGGCAGTGCCAGGATGGAGGTGGCAGTGCTGGGAACATTTCCCTGGCGCTCCCCAGCCCGATTCCTCTTTCCCTGCAGGAAGCCATTGTCATCCGCCTCACTCACACCGAAATTGGCCCCAGCCTTGAGTGGAAAATCCAAATCCTTTTTTCCTCTCTGCCACCTCTTCCAGGCAAAAGCGGCTGCCGCGTTCCCTTCCTAGGGAAAAGGAAAGGATTAACAATTAAATCTGCAGATTAGGGAAATTCAGGTTAATTAATTTAATTTTTTTTTTCTCAATTAATGCTTAAAACTTTTAAGCTCTGAGGGCAGAGAGCTCCTTTGGCCCTGGAGCCCTGCAGAGCACGCTCTCAGCTGACCTTTAGCCACAATTAATGACATAAAATACAATTAATAACCTCTATTCCCCTTCAAATCTGACACCTGAACTGCAAGAACCACCTTGTGCCGGTGAGCATTTCCCAGTGCTTTTCCTACCAGGGAGATGCCAGGCTGCAGGGGCAGGAATCTCTCACTGCCAGGTTTTGCTCCTGGATTGTTTGGAATCGTGTGGAACAGCAGATTTTAGAATTCCTCAGCTGGAATTCCTCCAGGGGCTTGCAGAGGATCCGGAGATGCTCCTCAGAGAGGAAAGTTGCACCAGCCCTGTCAGGAAACAGCTCTTGCAAAAAAAAAAAAAGGTTAAAAATGGCTTTATTTTGGATGGATTTAGCATTAAACACTCAGGGTTTGCTCAGAGAAGTCACTTTTCTTTTAAGAGACCATTTGTCTGCAGCTGAGAGGATGAAGATTTTATGTCACTCAGCACAAGTGATCACAAAAGCATCTTGTGTTTAGTTTATCCCTCAGAAAAAGACTCAAATAAAGACTTAAACCCAAACCAATTAGAGAGGCTGAAGAAATTTGGTGTGGGATGTTTGGAGATGTGTGACTGTCACAACAACGTCAGAAAAAAATACCTTAAAAAAATAACTGCATAAAATAACTTCATTAAAAAACTTCATAAAAAAAACTTCATAAAAATACCTTTAAAACCCAAATAACTTCATAAAAGACAGTAACTTCATTAAAAAAAAACTTTATCAACAACTCTGTGACCTTTGAAGCCTGGGCCTTCCCCTGGAAGGTGGTGCTAAGTATATGTAAAAATAAATAGAAGCACAGTATTATAGAAAAGATTTTATATAGATACAGGCAGGTAGACAATGAAATATTAAAAATATAATAAAAATATTTGTCTAGGTCTCTTAGGTCAGACTAACCAGCCAAGCACACCAAGGGTGGGTCAGCTTGTCCTTAAGGCAGATGAGAGAATCACAACGCACACAGTGGCAATTTTCAGCTGAGCTGTAAGTCTTTGAGAGAGGAATTTTGATATCCATGTGGAATTTTTCTATCAATATTTAATATTTATGTTATAGACCATCCAACCTGGCCTTGAACACTTCCAGGGATGGGACAAGCAGCTCATGTCTTTCTCTCTCTAGCAATAATATAGCATTATATACAGTATTTTATATATAAATATACATCTATATACATACAGTATATTATTATACACAGCATATTTTATAGGTATTATATATACTCCATGTTATTTATATTCCCACACATACACACATTATATTGTTACATAAAGCACCTTTTATATACTATATACTGTGTATTAGATATACACCTGATAGACATACAGCATGGTATACACAGAATATTTTTATGTGTATTATATCACATATAATATATAAAAATAATATAAATACAGTACACACACAATAGGGTGTGTATATATATATATGGTATATATGTGGTATATCATATGGAAAATTTTTATCTATAATATACATACATAGTGCGTACGTGTATTACACACACAATATACACTACATATACAGCACAGATGGTAAATATAGTATATTTTATACACGTATAGTTTATTTTGTGGGCGGGAGCGCTGCCGCTCCCTCACGGCGCTGCCCTCACCCAACATGGCGGACGCGGCCTCGCGCGCCACCTGTTGCCGCGGCGGCGGCTGCGGCTTCTGATTGGCTACCACGGCCCGAGGGGGGCGCGGCGGCGGCTTCCGATTGGCTACCACGGCACGAGGGGGTTGCGGCGGCGACTTCCGATTGGCTGCTGCGGGGCGGGGGCCAAGGAAACAAGATGGCGGGCGGGGGTTGGGAGAAGCCGCCTGAGCAACGTCGCTGCTGCCGCCTCCGCTCGCCTCCGGCCATGGAGGAGCCGCCGCTCCGGCAGCCGCTGCCGCCCGGGGAAGGCGAGGAGGAAGGGGAGGAGGAAGAGGAAGAAGAGGAGGCGGACGCGGACGCGGAGTGGAGCTTCGTCGACCGCGAGATGGAGGCGGTGGCGCTGCGCGACCTGCCCACCGCCACCATCGCCTGCAACCTGGACCCGCGCGTCTTCCAGGACGGCCCGTGCCGGGTGAGGGGCGCCGGGAGCCGCGAGGGGGGCGCGGGGTGCGGGGCCGGGCCCGTCGCGGTTGTCTGGTGGAAAGAACCCACGGGGAGGGGGGGATGAGGGGGCGAGGCTGTGGCTGCGCGTCCCCGGCCGGCTCCTCGGTCCTGCCGGGAGCCCCGTCCCGAGCCGGGCTGAGCCGAGCTGAGCTGAGCCGAGCTGAGCCGGTGCGAGGGTGGAGCCGGGAGCGGCCGGGGGAACGGCCCCAGGCTGGGCAGGGCAGGCTCAGCTTGGCCAGCAGCAGGGATTTGCCCATGGAAAGGGTGCTCAGGCCTTGGCAGGGGCTGCCCAGGCAGCTTGGCAGTGCCCATCCCTGCAGGTGTCCCCTGCAGGTGGCACTGAGTGCTCTGGGCTGGGGCACAGCTGGCACTCCATGGTGCCCAAACCTCGGTGGTTCCAGGATTCCATGGGACTTTCACCACCAGCAGCTGTTTTACCTTGATTCCTTTGATTCCTGGACCTGTAGCCCAGAGTGAAGCTCTGCATAAAACAAAAATGAAATAAAATATCCCTGGGCCCCCTTAGGCCGAGCTTTGTGCTTAAGGTGTTGTTTGGTGCACCCAATGTTGTTGGGTTTATTCTCGTTGTTATTATTGTTGTTGGTTTTGTTCTTTTTTTTTTTGTTTTTGCTATCAAACCCTTTCATACTTGTGGGGGGTGCTCGGTTTTTAAACAGATTGGATTCAAGCAGAATTGAAAGATTAGGCAGTGGTAACAAATGAATTTGAGTTTCATCATCTCAGCATAAACTGTGTTGTCTTCACCGTGGATAACATGTACAGGTCCTGCATAAATTACATTTCTAAGGTAAAGAATGGAAGAACTCCTTTGAACTTTAATAAATATCTGTCTCCAGGAGGGAAGGAAAGTCTTAAAAGTTTTATAAATAACACAAAACTTCAAAACAAGGCAGGTGGAGGCCCTTGGAAGGTAGGTGCACACAGACTTTTTTAATAGATGAAAAATCAGTTTAGGTGTGTGGTCACTGAATTTCAGCACTGAAATACCTAATTTAGCTTCACTTAATGAGGTGACAGAGCTGATAACCCTTTAAAGCTGGAAATAAGTGACATTTTTTAGGAACACACACGGACTGGCCATGTTTTTCATTTGTTTTGTTGGCCCAGTGTCAGGAAGGTGCAGAAGGATAAAGTGGAACGAGGCCCTAAGGCTGTATCCCAGATTTTGGAGGTGTGAAAGGTGCCCTCAGCATCTGGATGATTTAAGAAAAGCAAAATTCTGTTAAAAATGAGGAAATTCCTGCCTTGTCCCACGGTGTTGCCAGTTTCCCAGAGCATCTGGTGGCTCTGGTGTCCAAGGAGATGCGGGAGTTTTGTCACTCAGGTGTGTGAGGTGACGCGGGCACGCTGAAATGGCACCGCCTGAGAAGGATTCCAAGGTCATTTTAAAAATTGCACTTGGTTAGAGGGTGAATTCTAAGAGAATTCCCCTGGTTTGGTGCAGAATGTGCCCAGGAAACTCCAACCTGTGCAGCAGAGGAAGGAATCTGGTGCTGATGAGAGGATCCTCATGCAGGGTTTGTGAATACTCTGAGTTTGGCTGTGCTTGGTGGGTTCTGCCCTCTGAATATTCTGCTTTTCCCAGCTGATGTAACACTCCTAAAATACCTTTTCTCTCCAGTTAAATGGGATTTTTGCCCTTCTGTGGGCCCCTCAATAATCCTGGATTGCCCTGTTTGAGGAGGGTTGATCCAATCAAAGGTGAGACAAGACAGCCACTGACAGCTCTTCCTATCCTGTCCTCCCAAATCGTGATTTGTGCTGCTTGAATATTCCTCTTCTTCCTCCTTTCCAGTTTTTTAATGCTTTTATTGAGGTGTTGGTAATCCCAGTTGAGAAATCAAAAGTTATTTAAATGGTTTGTGATCGGTCTCTTCAGGCCAGACCTTCCTATCAATTCTGCTACACGACAGTTTATCCTCAGAAGAAATGAAAATTCTTCATGACCCGTTAATACCAGTCCCAAAATCTTCCAGAGTCAAAAAAATTCAATTTACTTAAGCACTTACTCTCAAGTTTTCTAAAGCACACTTCAGGAATTCCTTTCAATTCTGTATTTTTTTCTTTTTATTGAAGCACAGGAAACCAACACAATTAAAACCCATTTTTCTGATCTTCGAGTTGTGGAAAAAAATTTGGATTTTCTGTCTCTTTTGGTAGCTTCAGTGTTGATTGTTTGCTCGAGGAATTGTAATTCTTTCTTCACCCAGCACCCAGCTGGGTTTTATTTTAAAACTCTGTTCCTGTCTACTCCTTTCTTTAAGAAAATGGATCAGTAATTAATTTCCAGTTAGGTTTTTGTGGTTTTCCATCCTTTTCCTGTGATATTCCATTTTTAAGGGCTGCTTGCTGTCAGCAGAGGACACTCAGGGTTTGGATAATTTGTGCTGTCCCATCCCAGCGGGTAAAGCCCTTCCCTGGGAATGTCACAACTGTGGAGGCAAAAAAAAATGAAATAAAAATGAAATAATTTCACTTCTGCCTCGTTGGAACTGAGAATTTCAGACTTTGTGTGCTCACAGACACTGAGCCCCAAGAGAACCCTGCATTCAATCTAAAGCTGGGAAGAAAACTTCCAAAAATAAATCATGGAACTGAAATGACAACTGTGTAGTTTAAGTAGAAGTGTGTAGTATCACACAGTAGTTAAAGTTTTAAAATACAATAATACATAAAAAACAAAAGTTTTAAAACAGAAATGATTCTTTTTTCTTCATAAGTACTTCTTCATAATTACTTCTTCATAAATAATATTGTGTAATTAAATAAAAAAATCCACATGACAAACCACAAGTAGTTAGTGATTAAGTTAAAAGTAAAAATAATTAAAGTAATGATTCCATGGTAATTACCTAAATCTGCTAATTTTTGCAAATTAATGAATTCAGCAGCGGGAGGTGTTTGGATGTGGCACTTGGGCACATTTTGGGTGTTTTAAAACCATATTTTAAATACATTTCCATATTTTACACCATATTTTGTCCTATTTCCATGATGGTTCTGCTGGGAAAGTCACTCCCACCTTTAATGATTCCATGATAATTACCTAAATCTGCTAATTTTTGCCAATTAATGAATTCAGCAGCAGGAAGAGTTTGGAGGTGGCACTTGGGCACATTTTGGGTGTTTAAAACCATATTTTTAACCTATTTCCATATTTTACATCATATTTTGTTCTATTTCCATGATGGTTCTGCTGGGAAAGTCACTCCCACTTTTAATGATTCCATGATAATTACCTAAATCTGCTAATTTTTGCAAATTAATGAGCATAGCAGCAGGAGGTGTTTGGATGTGGCACTTGAGGTCATTTTGGGTGTTTAAAAACCATATTTTAAATACATTTCCATGTTTTGTCCTATTTCCATGATGGCTCTACCTTTAATGGTTCCATGATAATTACCTTAATCTGCTAATTTTTGCAAGTTAATGAATTCAGCAGCAGGAGGTGTTTGGTTGTGGCACTTGGGCACCTTTTGGGTGTTTAAAAACCATATTTTTAACATATTTCCATATTTTGTTCTATTTCCATGATGGTTCTGCTGGGAAAGTCACTCCCACCTTTAATGATTCCATGATAATTACCTTAATCTGCTAATTTTTGCAAATTAATGAGCATAGCAGCAAGTTTTCCATCATTAACAACAACTTACCTTCACAGAGAAACCGAAAGCAGGCAGTTCCATCATGGGAACAGCTTTTTTCCTGGGAAAACTTCCCTGGAAAACGGAATTATTAAAGAAATTCATCTTGCTGGAAGTGCATCAGGGTTGGAGCTGAGGCTGTGTCCTCACATGACCTGGCTGCAAACAATTCTCCCTGCAATTATTTATGAAATAAATTCAATTTATTCTGTTTGTGCTTGAAGGTGAAGCCCAGCGAGGTGAGCTGTGCACCCAGGAAGGAAAATCCTGGGAATTGCAGCTCCCAAATTCTGCTTTTCCTCCAGCTTTGGGGGGTTTCAGTGCAGGAGAGCCTTTGGTGGCTCAGCTGGCAATAAAGCAGTTAAAGGAGCCCTGCTTTTGGACATTTTTAATTACCTTTAATTACCAGTGAATTAATCAGGAGGTGGATTTGGGGTTTTTGAAGGATTTTTAAAAGTTCCTTGTGCTCTGCAGGAAGTTGAGCAGATTTATTAAATTTCTTTACGAATAATCTCCATTTTCTGGTAATCTCTTCCTGCCTCAGCCACATGCCTCACAATCCTTTTACTTCACGGTTTTTTTTTTAAGCCTCTTAGATCACATTAAAAAGAAAACATTTTAAAAGTAGATTTAAAAAAAAAATATAGCGGTTTTGCATTTATAGATTTTTGTGACCACAGCTCTGGTTTTGGCAAAATATTCCCTAGAGGGAATGTAAAACTTAATTATTGGCTCCTGCATATATTTTGAAGGTTTTCATTCTTTCTTTGCCAAAAAAATTTCTATTTTTTTGTGGCTGTGTTTATAGTTTTTAATGCTTCTGGTTTCCAAATAAAGCTCAGGGTTAAGAGTGTGGTTCCAAATCCCATCTCCTTATTCTGGATTTCCTTTGAACACTAAAACCATCACAAGAAAAGGAGAAACCTCCCATTATGAAAAGTTTTTCAGTAGAACTTGTGGAGGTATTTAGTGAAGTGGAAGTATTTTGAGCGGCTTCAAGTTTGTTCCAGGGATCGTTGTCCCATTCATTAATTAAAAATGTCACAATAAATGCAGTGCCTTAGAGGTGAGACTGGTTTGAAACCCAGCCCAAACACCCCTCAGTAACATCAGCATGAAATAATTATTAATATCAGCACTCACTCAGCTGTCCCAAGCAGAGCAGGCTGAAATTGTGAAGTTTTTTTAGCACCAAAGCTGTAATTCTGTGACAGTTTATTGCTGAAGTAGTTCAGTCAGTAGTTTATTCAAGTTTTAACAAGCAGTGTTTATAAATTTATAAATAATATTGGTTATTAATAAGTAACATCACTTGGTGTCCTAACTGAAGGTCAGGAGAAATGAAAATGAGGGAAATAATTAAAAACCAATGATGCAGATTCATCTGTTGCTGTTAACCAGAAATTCCAGTGGTGGCTGGGGCTTGTTCTTGTGTGAAAACAGAAAATCCTGGGGTGGGTTGGGTTGGAAGGGACCCCAGAGATGATCCAGCTCCAGCCCTGCCCTGGGCAGGCACATCTGGGGGGGTTTGGTTTAATTCTGGGTTTTTTTGTGCTTTATTTATTTATTAAACACTTTCCTCAGTGGCCATTGGGGCAGTTTTCATTGGGCTTTTATCTCTTGTTCTGACCACGTGCTCTTTTTTTCCTCCTGAAACACGGAAATCTGCTGGGAGTGATTGGAGTACGGGCTGTGTGCAGTGAGCCTGAAGCTGGGACTGAGCTCTGAAATACATTCACCTTCTCTGAAAAATCCCTTTGCCCGGGACTGTTCTCCTGGGAGGCTGAGAAGCCTCAGAGAAAAAGGAAAACAATAATTATCTGAGTTGCTTCTCCTGTGTTTTGCTGCTTTGGAATGCGTTTGGAGATTGTTTATCACAGCTGATTGTTTCATTGGGTTCATGTGAATTATTTTGACTTAATGGCCAATTACAGCTGAGCTGAGTCAGGAGTTTTCATTATTCTCTTTTCAGCCTTCTGTCTGTATCCATTCTGAATTCTTTAATATAGTTTACTTCAGCATTCTTTAATATAATATAGGTCATAAAATAATAAATCACCCTTCTGAGGACACGGAGTCAGATCCATCATCCTTCCAACAATGGGGGTCCCAGAAAATACCACAAAACGCCATGCAAATTTTTTTTGTGGGTGTAATGCGTAATTAAACTATGGAATCATTGTCCTAAAATGTCTAAATGCTGATAGTAAAAAGGGGGTGGTGGGTGAGGGTGGCTGCCAAACACAGGGATTTAGGATGTGACCAATCCTAAATGGAGTCTCTGAGGTTCTGCCAGCTTCAGATGGGGCAGAATCCTGCAGCAGTACCTGCTCTAGACCTTTGCTCTCTTCCTCCCAGCATTTATCTCTGCCAGAGATAACCAGGATTCATTTCATTAATTCTGGCAGTCAGTGATTGATCCCTCACAAAAGCTGAGCTGTCAGTACTCAGTGAAGTTCATTTATCAAAATGAAATTCCCTCTTGCCTGGGCAGATCTTCAGAGGCTCACGAGGGAAGAGCTGGGTGTGATTTTGCTTTTTGAGGCTGAGGCAAACAGCTCTTGGTTTTTGAGCTCTCAGGAGTTGCCTCTGAGTTCCTTTGTGTTGCTGAAAGGCCAAAGGCAGCAGGGAAGTTCAGAGAGCACCTCGGGAACAGCAGTGCCGTGGGAGTTCAGGGCTTGGTGATAAATTGATTTATTGATCGTGTCTGTATCGCACAGCTTGGCATAAACAATCATTAAAAAAACCCATAAATGAAAGGCTTTTGACTTTTAGATGCAGCCAAGTAACCCAAAATCACTTTATTTCCTTGCATGGACTGAAAGCCATTCTGGAAGCTTCCTGAAGGTTTGGTCCTGACTTCAGAACCAGTGGCTGTTTGTGTGGAGGCCTCTCAAAATTCAGGCTCTTTTCCAAGAAGAGCTGGCTGAAAGGCAGGAGAATTGTTCCTTTTTTTCCTGAAAGTAGGAAGCTGAGCTGAAGTGCCAGAAGAGCCAAGCTGTATTGCTCTAATAAATAGATTTTTTTTCCTGTTTGTATGATTTTTGCTCTTCATAATCCATATAGTTAAACAAAACCCTTCAGTGGGTTTGTAATTAAAATATCCTCCTCCTTTCTGATAACCCAACAAGTGAGATAATATTATTAAATTCTTGAACATCTCCCATCTCTCATTATTTTAGCACAGAATTGTTGATAATCCCTGAAAGCTGCAGTAGGAATATGTCCAGTACCATGGAAATAGAATAAAAAATAAGAACTAAAATGTGAAATACTTTGGAAATAGAAAATAAGAACTAAAATATCGATTACTGTGGAAAAAGAAGAAGAAATAAGAATGAAAATGTTCATTACTGTGGAAATAGAAAATAAGAATGAAAATGTCCATTACTGTGGAAATAGGAAATGAGAATTAAAATGTCCATTTCTAAGGAAAAAGATGATGAAATAAGAATTAAAATGTCCATTTCTAAGGAAAAAGATGATGAAATAAGAATTAAAATGTCCATTTCTATGGAAAAAGATGATGAAATAAGAATGAAAATGTCCATTTCTATGGAAAAAGATGATGAAATAAGAATTAAAATGTCCATTACTGTGGAAAAAGATGATGAAATAAGATCTAAAATGTTCATTTCTTGCAGGTTAAATAATGAGAGAGTTTCTGGTGCACCCAGAGCTGGTGGAGGGACAATCAGTGGCAGTTGCTGGGGTGTGTGGCCATTCCTGTGCAGCATTCGTTGGCCCTTGGGCCAGATGCCATCCAGCTGGGAGCCAGCATTGCCTGGCTCATGGAAACTCTGATGAAAGGTTGAGTTTTCCCGAGGCTCCAGGATGAAGCAGCTGCAGGGGCAGGCAGTGGAAAGTATGAGCAGCTCCTGCCCGGGGTTGTGCAACGCAGAGAAACCAGCTCGGGGCAGGTGAGATCAGCAGGGCCTCTCCAAACCCCACCAAAACCAGCCCACCCCTTCAAGCTGCCCGCACCAGTGGGGTGTTCTTGTCACCCTCATTTTTTTAAGATGTTGCTAAGCTTTTTGATGGTTGCGTTCTTGTAACAAACTTTCTCAGGCGCTTTCTGTAAGTAACTCATTGTTTTGCATTCTTTCATGGAGGAGGAGATTTGATGGGCTGTTGGCCTGTCCAGTGTCATTGGAGATGTGGCACTGTCACTTTTGGAAAACTAGAAATGCTGGAATCAGAAAATAAACTTCTCTCTTTTGTTCACCTAAAAGCAGCAGTATCCATATCGTCGTTTCGTATCCTAGAGTAACATGGTCTCCCCTTGGAGAGGCTTAGAATCTCTGTAAGGTCTAAATAAACCCATTTTTGGAAGTTTTTCAGGTTTTTTTCAGCTCCTCACCTCACCCAGAGCAGCTGAAGTGCACAAATTCTTTCCAGGAGGTGGTGTCAGGAGAGGTTGTTCTTGATCTTTGCCTTCCTTCCTCAGCTGCCAAAGTGCAATTCTGTTCTTCCCAGAGCAGTTCTGTTCTTCCCAGAGCAGTTCTGTTCTTCCCAGAGCAGTTCTGTTCTTCCCTAGAACAATCCTGTTCTTCCCAGAGCAGTTCTCTTCTTACCCAGAGCAGTTCTTTTTTTCCCTAGAACAATCCTGTTCTTCCCCGAGCAGTTCTGTTCTTCCCTGAGCAGTTGTGCTCTTCCCAGAGCAGTTCTGTTGTTCTCCAGAGCAGTCCTGTTCTTCCCAGAGCAGTTTTGTGTTCGTCCCAGAGCAGTTCTTTCTTTCCCTAGAACACTCCTGTTCTTCCCAGAGCAGTTCTGCTCTTCCCTAGCACGCTCCTGTTCTTCCCAGAGCAGTTCTTTTCTTCCCTAGAACACTCCTGTTCTTCCCAGAGCAGTTCTTTCTTTCCCTAGAACACTCCTGTTCTTCCCTAGTGCACTCCTGTTCTTCCCAGAGCAGTCCTGCTCTTCCCCCCTGCTCTGCGTGGTGTTTTATCTCCCGTGCTGGTAAAAGGCACACCCAGACATTTCTCTGGCAGAAGCTGTAGGAGATGCAGAACTGTGTTGGCTTTCAGCAAGTGGGAGTTCCTAACCCAAAAACCACTGGCTGGAATATTCAGGAATTTAAAACGTTAACAAGAGTTATTTTCTAATACTGCCTTTTTTTGCTCCTTTAATCAAAACAGGTGGGTTCTTGCCATCTGAAGAAATAAATCAATACAATGCATCCTCAGAGCTCTCTTGTTCCATACCTTCACAGCTTTAAATGCAATAAAATGCATCCTCAGAGCTCTCTTGTTATATACCTTCACAGCTTTAAATGCAATAAAATGCATCCCCAAAGCTCTCTTGTTCCATACCTTCACAGCTTTAAATGCCAGTGTGCTGCTGATGTCACTAATTAATATCCAAGATAATTGCAGTGTGTCAGGCATTAAGCTCACCAAAAATGCAGGTGATTTGGGATAAATTCCAGGCTCTTCTGCGGCTCCTTTTATTATCTTTTATTATTTTATCAAGGGCTTGGGTGGGATAGTGGAAGGGCGTTGGGATTAGATGATCTTTAAAGTCTCTTCCAGCCACACCATTCCATGATCTTTGTCAGTGCTTTTGAAATCCTTTTGAAATTTTCAGGTGCGCTTGATTTGTTCTTTGAAATGCAGAAACTTCTTGTAATTGCTCTGAGTTTTTTTTCCTACCCTCCCAGAACATTCTTAGAAAACATTTTTGAAGTTTCTCTTCCATTCTTCCTTCCGTGACTGCAGTGGAAAATGTCATTCTTTAAAGATCACAGAAATACCAGCCTGCTCTGACCAGCTCCTGTTGTTTTCCAAAGCCTCCTGTGTTAAAGTTGGATTTTTTATTTCCTTTTGTTTTTCCCTTAGTCACGGAGGATGTGTCAGAGGATGAACACGTAACTTCTGGGATGATATCTTTAATATTTGAGTTAAACAAATCCTGCTGTCACGTTAGAAGGAACTAGAAATTCAAACAACCCCAAACACCTGCCGTTTTCATCCTTATCTTTGCTCTCCCTCAAGTCATAGCTTTGGCATAATGCAGCTGCATTTTTCATGATAATAAATTGTTAAGTACAGAAACCTTTTTCATCCTGCTCCGTTGGGATTATGGTCATATCTTCACTCAGTGGGACAGTTCTTGTACCTGCCACAGCTGAAAAAACACCGTAAAAATTTAGAAAAGTTCTTCAGGGACAACTGCTTTACCTCATAGAATTTTTTTAAACTTTTTAGAAATGGCAGTTAAACAGGAAAAGGAAAAAAAAAAAATCCTAAACCTCCGACCCCACAGATACAGCCCTGAAGGTGTGTGGGAAGCACAAATGGCTGCAAAATGTTAATCAGAGCGAGTTAATGAACCAGTATAAAATAATGAGCAGCTGAATGATTGTTAGGCACTGCTGGGAGTCCCTTCCATGGTTCACAGGGTGATCTGGAAATGCTGAGAATGAGATTTTTATTGGATGGAATCGAGGGGTTGGGATGGAAGGGAGATCAAGGATGGTCCCATTGCCACCCCAGCCATGGCAGGGACATCTCCCACTGTCCCCAGTGTCCAGCCTGGCCTGGGACTCTGCCAGGGATCCAGGGGCAGCCCCAGCTGCTCTGGGAATTCCATCCCAGCCCCTCCCAGGAACAATTCCTCATTGCCAAGATCCCATCCCTCCCTGCCCTCCAGCTCGAGGCCATTCCCTGGCTCCTGTCCTGCAGCCCTCGTGGAAGAGTGGACGTGGGTGAAATGAGGGTGATTTTAGTGACTGCCTCTGGAAGATTGCTGTGGAGTTGCCCGTGCAGGAAGTAAATAAAGAGTGAAATCCAGCCCCATTGTACTCTGGAATTCAGGGGGATGAGGAGGAGCTGGGACCTGGCTTGGTGCTATTTAGGGACCACTTTGGGGTGGGAAACAAATGCTGACAGTGGGGGCTGTTTTTGAGAGGTGTTTATTTCTCACTGTTCATCAGCTCCTGGAGTTATTTGTAGTGGATCCATCCTTTCCAGTGCCTTGGTGAGTAATGATGCTTTAAAAGGTAAAAATCTAAAAAATTCCTGAAGAAATAAATGTAAAAATTAGGAGGAGCAGATGGAATGACAGGAATGAGGTGCTGGTCACCCAGTGATTGTAAATTGGAAAACAGTTACTTAAATCTTCCTTCTGTGTCACCCTGGCCTGGACTAAGCCTGGTTTAAACTGCCCCAGTTCAGTGTTTGGTGCTCGTGGTTTAATCATCATTACAGGAGAGCAGCTCCCATCATTTTATCCTTAAAAACTGCCCAAGAATAAACTCTCAGCCCAAGGGAAAGGATCCTGTGAGAGATGAGTGAGGGGAGAACAAAATCCAGCTGCAACGAGGATTTGGGGAAAAGAGCTGCATCCATAAACCTAAACACGAACTATCACCATGAGCCAAGAAATGCTGAAAGATTTTAATGTGTCAACCCAATCAGGTCAGCCTGAAAGTGAAGAATCTTTATTTTTTAAAATAGATTGGATGTGGGACACCAAATTCACTAATGAGCAGAGAGCTCTGACTGTATTTATTTCATGTATTTGCAAATCATTGAAAATACAAGTTTAATCCCTCTCCCCCCAGTTATTTGAGTCTCCCTTTGTTCTGCCTGTCCTGATTAGGGCTTTGCCTTGCAAATGCTCTGATTTGGAGGCTCTCTAATTTGGCATTTCAGCCCTTGCTGTAACGTTGAGCTCGCAGAAGGTGGAACTGGAAATGCTGTTTAAGCTCTTTCCTTGCTCTCGGGCAGGTTGGAAATGTCAGCTGGGATTTTCTGAGCTGCCTTTGGGCACTATCAAGGTAGAGGCTGTTGGATCAGGTCACTTGGAGGAGTGATCAGTTTGTGGAGCTCTGCCTTCTAAAAGGGGCTCTGCATCACGGCCAGGCTGGTTTTATGGAGAACACTTGGGCACATTTGTGTTCTTTCCTCCTGATCCAGCTCCTGCAATAAAACACTCCAAGTTTAAAGAGGAGTACTTCAATCAGAACCCAGTTCATCTGGAGAAAATGATAAGGCTGAGCTGCTCCCAGGGGCACAGCCCTGCTGCCAGTGTGTGCTGAAGGGCTGAGTGCACAGCAGAAGATCTTCCTTTGGCTGGAACATTGTTGTTGCAGGAGCTTAAAGAGGTTCCTCAGGAATACCTTGGAGAGTGGCACCAGCTGCAGACACGGCAGGGACAGCTCAGGGCAGAGCCCTCCTGGCAGGGACAGCTCAGGGCAGAGCCCTCCTGGCAGCTTTGGGCCCTTTCTGCCTCCATGGGGAAGGGAGAGGGGGATTTTCCAAAACAGGGCTTGGGGGCTGAACAAAGCAGGAAACAGAAATTCTGAAACAGTCTGGGGGCCCAGCCCTGGAGGAGCTGGAGCTGCTGCAGAGAGCCCAGAGGAGGCTCCAGGATGAGCAGAGGGCTGGAGCAGCTCTGCTGGCAGCAAAGGCTGGCACAGCTGGCATTGTTCAGCTGCACAGGAGAAGCTTTGGGCTGAGCTCAGGGTGGCCTTGCAGGGCCTGCAGGAGCCCCAGGAAACCTGGAGAGAGACAATTCCCAGGGCATGCAGGGACAGCACACAGGGAATGGCTTCAAACAGAAAACATTACAGTTTTAGATTCGATCTTAGGAACAATTTCCTCCCTGGCAGGGTGGGCAGGGGCTGGGATGGAATTCCCAGAGCAGCTGGGGCTGCCCCTGGATCCCTGGCAGTGCCCCAGGCCAGGTTGGAGCAGCCTGGCACAGGGGAAGGTGTCCCTGCCATGGCAGGGGTGGCACTGGGAGGGCTTTGAGGTCCCTCCCAACCCAAACCAGTTTGGGAATCTTTGAAACCTTATGAATTCCCTCCAAGTGTGTTATCACCCTCAGATTTATTATTTGACCTTCACTTGGAACATTTTAAAACACCGGAAACCTCTTTTGCTCTTAGAATGAATCACAGAATCGTGGAGTGGTTTGGGATGGAAGGGACATCAAAGATCACCTTGTTCCATGCCTGGCCATGGCAGGGACACCTTCCACTGTCCCCAGTGTGCAGCCTGGCCGTGGCACTGCCAGGGATGCAGGGGCAGCCCCAGCTGCTCTGGGCAGTGAGAGCAGCAGTTGTTTCCTGGGGAATTGCACAGAGGCAGCAGCTCAGGTATAAAGAGTGTGGAAAATGTCCCAGGGAGCTTTTGTATCCCCACGACTGATCTGCATGGGAATCAAAGCTCCCTCACATTCCTTATGGAAAATGGGAGGAGATGAGGGGCCTGGGAGCTGCTTTGAAGATTTATTGAAGCAGCACCCTCCAGACTCAGCTGGAGCAGGGGCTGAGCAGGACTTGAAGCAGGTCTGAGTTGGTCTCGCTGCTGTGACTTGGGTTTAAGTGACACCTGAGGGATTTCAGGAGCCAGTCAGCCATGGAGTCTCAGGGAGCTTGTAATTATTTCACAGTCCCTCTCAGTGAAACAACTCTTTGTAGTCTTGTGACTTCCAAGAAAAGAATAAAATTTAACAGGTGATACAATGTTCAGGGAGGCTCCTTCTGAATTTCCTTTAAATAAAAGGAAAATAATAGAAAAAGGCAGCTGTTTTTTGGGTTTCTAAGGCTGGAGTTCTAAGAAACCAGGATATGCAGGGAATAGGGTGAAAGATATGTTTAAGCTTTGTTTTCTTCTGATTTAGGGAAAAATAATTAAATCAGAGTTGGTAGAATGAAGTTACTGAAACTGCTGTTTGTCTCTAAAGAGAGAGAGAGAGAGGCACAAAGATTCCCAGTTAGAAGCCAGCCCAGGAGAACATCCTGCTTTCCATACCTCGCAGACTTTGAGAAATGTTTTCCAGGAAAGCTGAGTAGAGCCATGAATCACTTCTGGAAAAGCCAGTGGAAGGAATTAGTCAAAGAAATGCTGCAGTGGCCACCCTTTGCCTATCAGGAAATGGGGCAGCTTTCCATGATCCTGCACAGATCATGGGACACCCAGTTTCAAAAGCTCTCATGAAAAGAGCAAGTGAAAAATTGCTGCTCATCGACTTTCTAAAAATGCTTCTTTTGAAATAAAAGCAGCATTTAATACCAGCCTGAAGGGCTTTTCTCTGGATCTCCCTTTTCTCCCTGGATTTTCCTGCTGGCATAGTCAAAGGAGTTGGGGAGGAACTGGCAGTGAATGGTGTCCTCACAGGCAGTAAAGTGGCCAAATATTTCTTTCCTGGTTGCTAATGAATTAATTATTTCCTGTTATCAGTGTAATTATCTCCAGTCTCTGCTTGGCCCCTGCAAATGCCTGGCAGTGTGAGAACCTCCATGGTTTTCCCACTCCTTCCCGTGGTTTATCATGATCTGTGTTCATTCTTCTGCTGTTACACGGCTAAAAAAAAACCAGAAATGCCACAAAAAATGTGAGGAGGGTGAGGGATTGTAGCTTTCAGTGCTCTTGGAGTGAATCTTGGGGGAAATTTCGGGAGTGGGCTGTGGATCCAAATGTCTGGGGGCAGCTCCTGGGCTTTGGAAAGAGCAGATTGGAAGGAGCTGCTTCTGTCCTGTCACAGATGTGAAGCTGAATATTGAATGCCTGCCAAATCCCATTTTCTGCAGCTCCCACTTCTCTGCCAAAGGTGATGCAGCCGGGATTTTTAGGGAGCTGCAGAGGAAGTTGGGCTGTGTTTGGGCTTTTTTGGTTTGTTGTGTGTTGGGTTTGGTGGTGCTGGTTTCTTTTCCTGTGGGAACAGCTCAGGCATGGAAATATTCTGGATTAAACCAGCCAGGCCAGGGGGAATAGGTTGAATTTTTGTTATTCAGAAATGAAAGCTGCTGCCTTTGTTTTGGGTTCGGCTCTTCTGAACTGCCCTGCTCAGCTCCTGGGCTGCTTTGGGAGGAGGGCAGAGTAAAACAATGGTGCTTAAACCCCTTGAATTTCGTGGGAAACTGGATGATGCCTCGCTTGCAGTTAAATCCACCTGAAGAAATCTTTGACCAGCTGAAGACATTTTAAAAGTTCAGCCGTTCAGGATCCCTCAGAGCTGAGCTTGACCCTCTCACTGCACCTCTCCATCCACTGGAATTTTTATTTCTCCCCAGTTTGTGTCCACTTTGCAATGCCTCAGAGAGCCATTTAGATTCTTCCTGTCACTTTTGGCCTCTGATTCTTGAAACCCAAAGCCTGCATCCTCTGCCAAGTACACTTTTCATTTCTCCCTTGTCCTTTAACCCTTTTTTTCCTGGTGGGAATGTTCTAAGAGGCTCCAGACATTCCAATCTGTGGCTGCTCTCTGATGATTTTGGGGAAATGTCTCTCAGGATGACTTGGAGAAAGCCCTTGAAGGGACATTTTCCTTCCCTTTTAGTGGATTAGGGGTAAATGAGCATCATAATTCCTCAGCTCACATTGCTTTGTTCCAAAATACCAATTTTTGAACAAAGCTGAGAGATTTCTGGATTTTCCTTAGAGCATTTTGTTCTTCCCTCAGCAGGTTTGGTTGGAAATCCTGGATGGCACAGGTGTTGGAATGTTTTTCCAAATGGAATGATTTTTTTTTAGATGGATAGAAAAATAATTGCCATGAAATACTGTCTGAAAATGTTCATTTCCTTCTGAGTACCCAAAATGAGAACAAAATCATCATCAATTTACTCTGGATCATCTGAGTATACTCCCAGCAGGAGTGGAAACGTGTTGGAAAAAGCCTTTACATTTTGGAATATATTTCCCACATTCAAAAGTTTTACAAATGAGGCTCGTGGTTACTCAGCTACTCTGTAGTGGAATTTCCAAGTGCCCACTTTTGTGACCAGGAATTCAGTGTTTAATGCTTGGAAATGGAAGTGTAAATCACAGCTTTTTTCCAAGGATGGAAGAAGCACGCTGCAGGTATTTATTTTTCTGATGGGTGGCTGGAAAACTGTGGCCCATGGAATCTGTAAATGGCCCTTGTGTGACAGAGCACAACTCTGGATATTTTATTTGAATACATTTGGATCTCCTAATGCAAAAATGACACCAGCTCGTACATTTGAAGCTATTCAAATGTATCCTGTAAGTCTTCAGGAAAAACAGCTCCTCCTTGGCACTGCGGTTGGAATTTGCATTAAAAAAATCATCAGGGGTTTATTTGAATCCTTCTTTTAATCCCTCAGTGGAGTCATTGTGGAGTGGCTGCAGTTTGTGTGGGAATTCAGGAATTGGCTTCCCAGGAGCCTCCCTGGCACCCAGAGGTGCTGCCCAGCCCCACTTCCATGGGGCTCCCTCTGCACTGCAGCTTCCTGCTGGAAGGACACACAGCCAGGCACAGCCCTGCAGGGCAGCGTCTGGGACTGCAGGAGGAATTCACTGCAGGAGGAATTCTGCCAGGCAATGGGCACAGCCCGAGGCTGCCAGAGCTCCAGGAGCCTTTGGCCAGCGCTGCCAGGGGTGCCCAGGCTGGGATTTGGGAGTCTGGGTCAATGATCCTGTGGGTCGCTTCCACTCAGGATAGTCCAGGATTCTTCTTTATTCTCCCTTTGAAATACTAGCAATAGATGCAGGAAGCCTTCTGGAAGATTTTCTTTTCTTCTAATCCAAGAACTGCTGTTGGATTGAGATCCAGAAAATCAGGAAGTGAAACGGGAGCAGGCCTGGGTTGGCAATTGACAGCCTGGAATAGGTGAGAATTGAAAGTGAAGGAGGAAGAAATAAGGTTGGAACTTTGAAGAAGTTTTTGCAACAGTTTGTGGTGACAAGACAAGAGGTGATGGCTTCGAACTGATGGAGGGAAAGTTCAGACTGGAATTAGGAAAAAATCCTTCCCTGGCAGGGTGGGGAGGTTGCCCAGAGCAGCTGGGGCTGCCCCTGGATCCCTGGCAGTGCCAAGGCCAGGCTGAACACTGGGGCTGGAGCAGCCTGGCACAGGGGAAGGTGTCCCTGCCATGGCAGGGGTGGCACTGGGTGGGCTTTAAAATCCCTTCCCACCCAAATCAGTCTGGGATTAAATGGTAAACAAGATTGTCTCCCAGGTTTTGGAGATGCCCTGAGGAAAAACTGCCCGTTCAAACCATTCTCGCCAGCTTTGTTTGCTGCACGGTGACCTGACTTGTTCCCTCAGCAGATGTCATCAGGGAGCAGTGACAGCTCTGGGAGGGCTTGGATCAGCTGGAGCCCAGCTGGGAGGGGGAGCAGCCCATGGAATCACACCTGGGGGTTACCCTGGCTCTAAGGCCACACCAAATTCCCAAAAGCCATCTGGAACGTCTGAGGAGCAGCCTCAGAGCAGGGACCACCAAGAGACTCCTCTGGATCAAGGTGCCATTTGGCTGTTCTGGGGGCAGTAAGTACAGGGTTCAGGGTAGTGCTGCCTGTTTCATTTCCATGAGCCTTGAGCAGCTCTGCTGGAGAAACTCCAGCCTGCAGAATTCGAAGGCCTTCCAGGGGGAAAGTGAAACTCAGAAAGGAAAACTCCCCTGGCCCAGCCTGAGGCCGTTCCCTCTCCTCCTGTCCCTGTTCCTGGGAGCACAGCCCGACCCCCCCGGCTGTGACAGCTCCTGAGAGAGGGTGGGGGTGAAAGGGACAGGAACAAACCTCAGGGAATCCCAGAGTCCCCAAATCCCTGGGGCTGGCACAGCCCTGTCAGCCCATGCAGTGCCAGCTGTGCCCCACGGCCACCTTGTCCCCAGCCCAGAGCACTCAGGGCCACCTGCAGGGGACACCTGCAGGGATGGGCACTGCAAAGCTGCCTGGGCAGCCCCTGCCAAGGCCTGAGCACCCTTTCCATGGGCAAATTCCTGCTGCTGGCCAAGCTGAGCCTGCCCTGGCCCAGCCTGAGGCCGTTCCCTCTGCTCCTGTCCCTGTGCCCTGGCAGCACAGCCCGACCCCCCCGGCTGTCCCCTCCTGGCAGGGACTTGTGCAGAGCCACAAGGGCCCCCCTGAGCCTCCTCTGCTCCAGGCTCAGCCCCTTCCCAGCTCCCTCAGGAATTCCCCAGCCCCTTCCCAGCTTCCTTCCCTGCCCTGGACAGGCTCCAGCCCCTTTGACTTTCAGGACAGATTTGGAAGCAAAGCCTTGGTTGCTCAAAGAAGAAATAATTTGTCTTCTTTAATTGCTTTACCTGAACCTTTAATATGCACTGATTGACTCTTGATTGAGATGTTGAGTAGGGAATACAGACAGGCTGACACAGATTCATTCCTTTTGCTTTTTTTTTCCTCTGTACTGACCTTTTATCTTTACCTCCTTCATTATCTGGAATGTACAAAACGAGATAAAAATATCTTGACTTCTTTGGTCTTCTCAGAGAAGTTTCAGTGAAGATGGATTGATATAGAACTACAATTTCCACCTGCATTTGGTGCTGCTGTGATGGTCAGTGTGTGTGTGTCATCAAGCCAGGGAGCCAAAGAAATGTTTCTTTTCCTCAAAGAATATTTAAAAGACTGGGATGTTGACATCAGGCTCTTACTCTGACATTACAAAGTGGATGTATGTCAGAGTTGAGATGGTCACAATACAAAGCAACACTCCGTTTTCAGAAGGCTTCAAGCTGTTTTTAATCTAGCATGGATGCTTTTATACATTCTTACAAAACTCCTGAGTTTACCCTTCACTCCTTGGTAGGAAAGACAAACAAATGCTCATTGGAATAGACAGGTGCAGGTTTCTCTTATTTCTCCTTCTTTCTTTCTTGGTTTCTGTGTCAGTGACCTTGGCAGGAAATTCTTTCAGGGGTGAACATGGATCCTCTGATCAAACTCCTCTCTGGCTCACAGAAGTCACTGCAAAACCTCTTGCACAGATAAATATTTTGAAGACATATCAGGGCATCCTCCATGCAGTGAATGATGTGCTCTGACTCCATGATTCAGCATGCTGAGCAATTACTTCATTAAAACTGTACCATATTGCATTAATACTGTATTATATTATACTAAAGAGATACTAAAAAGATCCTGTATTACACTAAAGAAAAACTTGTGGCTGTCTCCAGACAGTCAGACTCAGCTTTGAGTGATTGGCTAATCACTCAAAACAGCTTTCACTGGTGTCTAATTAAAAAACTACTTCAGGTAAACCATTTCTAGAACACATTCCACATGGGCAAACCAACAGGAGTACTGAACAGAGAATAGAATTGTTTTCTTTTCTCCTCTGAGGTTCTCACTGCCTTCCCCAGGAAAAATCCTGGGAGAAAGAAATATGTCTCTGTCTGTTTAGAGAATGTGAATGCCACAAAGACATACCTACTGGAATTATGGAATGGTTTGAGCTGGGCCTCAAAGCCACCCAGTGCCACCCCTGCCATGGCAGGGACACCTTCCGCTGTGCCAGGCTGCTCCAACCTGGCCTTGGGCACTGCCAGGGATCCAGGGATGGAATTCCATCCCAGCCCCTGCCCACCCTGCCAGGGAACAATTCCTCATTGCCAAGATCCCATCCAGCCCTGCCCTCTGGCACTGGCAGCCATTCCCTGTGTGCTGTCCCTGCCTCCCCTGGAAATTGTCTCTCTCCATGGTTCTTGTAGCTCCTTTGGGTTCTGGAATGTGAACCTGGATCCCAGCCTTACACAACCAGCCCAGAACTGAACTTCTGAGAGCTCCTCTCGTGTTGTGTCTTCATCACTGCTCGTACATGAGAGCAAAGCTGATCTCAGCTGCGTGGCCCTGGGCTGTTCTAATAATGAGTCGTGTTTGGGTTCAGCGTTCTGGATCTCGTTTGTGTCGTGGCTGCTGCTGGAAGGCAGGACTTGGGAAGGGATGTGCTTCCTGTGGGAACATCTGGATCTGGGGGAGCTCTGACCACCCTGGCTTCGACTGGATGGGGTTTGAGCAAAGCCCTGTCCAGCTGTGGGGCTGGATTGTGGCACTGCTGGATCGTTTGTGGGGAATTTTTCCCTTCTTCCCATGGAAGAAGAGAATTAGGGAAGTTTTTTAGGGGGCCCTTGTGGCTGTGCACAAGTCCCTGCCAGGAGGGGACAGCCGAGGGGGTCGGGCTGTGCTGCCAGGGCACAGGGACAGGAGCAGAGGGAACAGCCTCAGGCTGGGCCAGGGCAGGCTCAGCTTGGCCAGCAGCAGGAATTTGCCCATGGAAAGGGTGCTCAGGCCTTGGCAGGGGCTGCCCAGGCAGCTTTGCAGTGCCCATCCCTGCAGGTGTCCCCTGCAGGTGGCACTGAGTGCTCTGGGCTGGGGACAAGGTGGCCGTGGGGCACAGCTGGCACTGCATGGGCTGGCAGGGCTGTGCCAGCCCCAGGGATTTGGGGATTTCCTGAGGTTTGTTCCTGTCCCTTTCACCCCCTCCCTCTCTCAGGAGCTGTCTCAGCCTGGCTGTGTTTGTGTGGGAGTTTCCATGTTTCCATTCCCTGTCCCTCCATGTTTGGGCTGCTCAGGGTTGTTCTCCTTGTGTCCCTGTCACCATTTCAGCAGGTGTGGGTTGAATTCCTCTGAAACGGGGTCCCTGCTCAGTCCCCAAAGGTGGCACTCTGTGCCCTGGTGCTGTGCAGGGCTCCAGCTGTGCTCCTGGCAGAGCAGGCAGGCCCCGCTCCAGGAATGCAGCAATCCCACTGGGAGCATGTGCCCTGTTCTGCCCCTCTCCCTCTGCTCAGTCTCGCTTATAAATAACTTTACAGCTGCTGCCTCCTCATAAAACAGCCGGATCTTCATGCAGAAGGTGCCCCATCACTCAAGAAATAATGATCCAGAGCCCCTTTTTGCTTCAGGAGCGATGTGTTTGAACATGTCCCTTCTTTCTCTCTTGAATTATTTCATCTTGCAGCTCCACGGAGCTGGTAATTGCTGTCTGGATGGGCTTTTTTCCCCTTTGAGCTATGAATTCCAAGAAATAACCTTGAAAAGGTCAGAGTGGAGCTGATTTTTCCTGGTTGCAGGGGTGAGAGTCTCTCATGCTTCCTTGATTTCATTGTTACCCAGTGCTTGGGAGAAACCTCTTCTTGTCTTGGGGGCTGCAGGAGCATTTTGAACGAATCACTTCCTTCAATTCTGCTGGAAATAGTTTTCCTCTAGTATGAAACATGCCCTATTAACCCATTTTGTTTTCAGAGTCCTTGTCCTTTTATAGTTCCTGACAAATAGAGGTGATCTTTGGAGAATTTCCTCCTCTCCCCCCTTTTTTTCACCTCCACTCCGAGGAAGGATTTCTATAGACAGCTATATTTAGAGAAGCCTTCAGCAAGCTGCAGAGGAGCTGTTGGAGGATTTCCTGCCCTTCCCTTTCCAGAGTTAGCTTTTCCTGAGGTGGCTGTGCACAGGTTCCATGGTGAGCTGGACACTGGAATCTCGTCCCTGTCACCTTCTTTCCTCTCTTCTGCCAGAAATAGAAATAAAAATCAGCACTGCAACTGCAGCTGGCCTTTGGAATATTCTAGATCACTTTTGTCATGGTTCTTGTCACCTTTGGCTTTTTCTGTTGTCTTTGGCTGTCTGTTTTCTCTCACCCTAACATACCATGGATTAATTATATTATTGCTGGACAGTCCTCCTCAGGAATTTCCACAGACTTTTAAAAAGCATCTTCTTGAAGGCTGTTTTGATGATCTGGACCCAAATTCTCTCTCTGTGGTGAAGGAAATGTTTCTTGGATTGACTTTGCAAGAACTTTCTCCTTCCCTTTTCTAATCTCCCAACCCAATTACTGCACAGGGTGTTTCATAATGTGCTTTTTCTGCTATAAATACATTACCTGTGGATAATTTTGGAATGAGAGTAAAGCAGTTAATGAGTTTAAACAGAAATAAAGACAGTAGAAATAGGCAGTGTTTTTTTATAAACTCGTTGACATTTATCCCTCTGTAACTTCAGGTGTAGAAAAGTTTTGTATTTGAGTCTTAAGGTGCAGAATCCTCACAACTTTTCACTGGCTTTCCTGTGGCTTTGCCTGACATCTTAGAAAGTGGGCACTCCTTCCTCTGCTTCTGTCTGGAACAGGAGAAGATTTTCCTGGAATAGCTGGAAGCCCAAACCAGAGGTGACACTGCACTCCTGACACGTGGGTTTCAATGTTTTTTCTTGTCAGCTGAGTTTATCCTTTGCAGTAAATTTCTCTGTTCCCATTAGCCAGTGCTAGTTGTGCTGAATTCATGCTCTGAGAGATATTTCTGGATTTCTGAAAAGGCCTCAGATCTGCTCGGCGCTGGAGTTTTTAACCTTTGAGAGGAGCACTCAGCATGACTGGGTGCAGCCCGGCCAGGCTGAGGGGAGCACAGGAAAGGTAAGAGGGATTTATTGGAGGAAGCTGTGAAAGCAACACAGAAAGAGCAGAGAACTCAGAGCTGGCTGCAAAGTCTGAAAGTAGAGAACTTACAACAGCACAGCAAGCGAGGACATGAAAGAATAGCTTGAGTTTTAGGCTTGGCTAAGATAGACCTTAAGACTGCAGAAAAATCTGCTTAGCAAGGTGGTAGAAGGTTTTAATCTTAATAATGGAGTGTTGTGTGTTGTTAATAAAAAGCAGACAAGCAGGCATTGTGTGAAGCAGGTGTGTGTGTGCTTTCAGTGACTGGTTGGAGCAATTGTCTGGGAGCTTTAGCAGTGTGCTGTTGGCTGGAAAGTTTTAAAATGCTCTGTACCCGGGAAATCTTCACCTGCTGCTGGCTGGACATGAGCTTTGCTATCTACAGTTGTCTCAACCATGTAAGGAGGCTGATGCTGCAGTGAAGCTCAGGGAATGTACCCCAGCAGCCCCAGCACACCAGGCCTTTGTGCCCCATTCCATGGAATCACATCGTCCTGGTTGCTTAAAACTGCCCAAACACTGGGCTCAGTCTGCTCAAGGAATGTACCCCAGCAGCCCCAGCACACCAGGCCTTTGTGCCCCATTCCGTGGAATCACATCCTTCAGATTGCTTAAAACTGTCCAAACATTGGGCTCAGTCTGCTCAGGGAATGTGCCCCAGCACACCAGGCCTTTGTGCCCCATTCCATGGAATCACATCCTCCTGGTTGTTCAAAGCTGCCCAGACACTGGGCTCAGTCTGCCTGGGCACTCCGGTGAAACACCTGCAGCACTGAGCCCTTGTGTTTGCTGAATTTGTCCCCACAGGTGGGCACGGGAGCTGCTGCTGCCCCTTTTCCACAGCCTCTGGGCATTCCTGGGCTGCACCCAGGGCATGGTGCCATTGGGAGAGCCCCTTGGTGGCCTTGTGCTGCTGTGCTCTGATTCCTTTCCTGTAAATAAGTCTGCACATCTCCTCGTGCAGCTCATTCTGAGATCCCACAGACTTGTGAGCTCGTTAACAAATTGGTTTGTGCAGGTGATTTCCCTGCTGGAGGAATGGATTTATTTCACTTACATCTTTCTGGAAAATACAGCTTGGGATATGTAGCTTTAAAAGCCAGGTTTTTATAACCACAAAGCAGAAGCTGTCACAGGATTACAGAATGGCTAAGTTGGAAGGGACCTTAAAAATGATTTAGTTTCACCCAGTGCCATGGCAGGGACACCTTCCCCTGTGCCAGGCTGCTCCAGCCCCAGGGTCCAGCCTGGCCTTGGGCACTGCCAGGGATCCAGGGGCAGCCCCAGCTGCTCTGGGAAAGGTGTCTCAAAGGAAACCTGGCCATGATTTCTTCCTGCAAGTCTGACAGGATTTCTCATGAGATAAAACAGACCAATCCTACTTTAGAACAGTTTTCTCCCCAGAATCCCCCAGCAGCCTGAGCCCCGGGAGCCTGGCACGGGGCATGCCTGGCATGGCACCACACCCACCCATGCCTCTGACTTAGCCCTGTAAATTTTTCCAATGCCAAGCACACCCAGGTCACAAACACAGGGAGGGGAAGGGAGGCAGAATTATCACCCAGTACTAATGTTAAAGACATTTTAGGAAGAAATTCTTCACTCTGAGGGCAGTGAGAACCTGGCACGGGGTGCCCAGAGCAGCTGGGGCTGCCCCTGGATCCCTGGCAGTGCCCAGGCCAGGCTGGACACTGGGGCTGGAGCAGCCTGGCACAGGGGAAGGTGTCCCTGCCATGGCAGGGGTGGCACTGGGTGGGATTTAAGGTCTCTCTCAACCCAAACCATTCTGGGAATTTATGATTTTCTTTGTTGTTTTTTTTTTTTTGTTTGGTTGGTTTTTTTTTTTTTTTTTTGTTTTTTTTTTTTTTGTTTTTTTTTTGTGGGGAGCAAGGGAGTGGTTGGGAGTGTGGGTTCATTTTTAGCCAGTAAAATGAGAGTAAGGCTGTGCCAGGAAAATGAAACCAGTGTGATTTTCATTGTAGATAACTTGAAGATGTTTATCCCTGTCCTGAGGAAGGGCTGGGGCAGGGTAATTAACATGGAGACAGGAATAGAAGCAGAGTGTTGATAGGAAAAGAGCAGCAGCTCTGGAGTGGGAGTGCAGGGATTACACAAAGAGCACCTCCAAGGGCAGCTGCAGAACCTGCCAGGGAGGAGGGAGAAGGGACTGGATTGTTCTGGTTTATGGCTCTTGGGGGTAATTTTATCATCTTAGAGAATTCCCAACATATTTAACTCCACATTCATTTCCCTTCTCTGGTTGTTCACTTTGCTGTTGGAGTTGTTGACCCTTTTGGTGACTTGCCTGATTTCTGCTTCTGTGGCCTCACTTCCTTCTCTTCTGTGCCTTGCCTATTCCACTGCGTGTGGAGGTGAAATTGGGGAGCTAATTATGGCATTCAGCCATTCTGTGTTCCCACTGTTTCATATATTTATTGGACTCTCTGGTTGTCCTTCCAGCCCTCAAAACTGCCCCAAAAAAGGTCTCTGTCACATTTCTGTCCTTGGCAGTGCTGGAGGATCTCTCAGGTGCTCTTGGTGTTTGGGAGCAGTTGAGGTTTTGATTGAGCACGTTGTCTGCACTTTTAGAACTCCCAGAATGTGAGCCCTGGAATCTGCAGCTTCCAGGGGAAAGGTGAAAGCTGAGGAAGTGGAGCTGACCCTGCTCTGCTGTCCCACTGCCTGAGCCCTTTGCTTTCATTCCCAAAGTGCAGCAGCACCATGGAACCATGGAATGGGCTGGGTGGGAGAGACCTTAAAGCCCACCCAGTGCCACCCCTGCCATGGCAGGGACACCTTCCCCTGTGCCAGGCTGCTCCAACCTGGCCTTGGGCACTGCCAGGGATCCAGGGGCAGCCCCAGCTGCTCTGGCAATTCCAGTCCAGTCCCTCATTTCCATCACAGGGAACAATTTCTTCCCAAAATCCCATCTAACCCTACTTTCTTGTCAGTTTGAAGCCATCCCCTGTGTGCTGTCCCCCATGCCCTGGGAATTGTCTCTCTCCAGGTTTCCTGGGGCTCCTGCAGGCCCTGCAAGGCCACCCTGAGCTCAGCCCAAAGCTTCTCCTGTGCAGCTGAACAATGCCAGCTGTGCCAGCCTTTGCTGCCAGCAGAGCTGCTCCAGCCCTCTGCTCATCCTGGAGCCTCCTCTGGGCTCTCTGCAGCAGCTCCAGCTCCTCCTGTGCAGGTGACTTTGCCCTTGTTCTGTCTGTAGCTCACCAGGGAGTCTCAAAGAGGGGACAGGAAGCAGCAAACTCTGAAGGGAGCTAAGGGAGCAGAAAAGCTGCCCTCTGATAAAATCAGAACATCAAATCCAGGACTCCCGAGGTGTTGCAATGTTCCTGTCCCGGCCAAGGTTGTTTGCTGTGGGTACCAAACCTTCCAGGAGGGAACATTGCAACACTCAGGGTTTGGCAGTGGGGCTTTTGGAGCTTTGCCTCGTGGTTTCCACATCATCTCAGGGCTCTCCTGCCTCAAACAGCTCTTCATTCCCTGCACCAGGGGCGGTGGGAATTGGGGCTTTTTCTTTTCACAGAGTGCTTGAGTTTGGTGTTAATAACTCAAAGAGGTTTATTTAATACACTGAGAGACCTGGCCTGAGCTGGAGGAGGGCAGGGCTGGATGGGATCTTGGCAATGAGGAATTGTTCCTGGCAGGGTGGGCAGGGGCTGGATGCCTGGCAGTGCCAAGGCCAGGCTGGACACTGGGGCTGGAGCAGCCTGGCACAGCGGAAGGTGTCCCTGCCATGGCAGGGGTGGCACTGGCTGGGCTGTGAGGTCCCTCCCAACCCAAACCAGTTTGGGATTCCATGATTTGGTTCACAACCACGTCAAAAACCATGATGATAGTGACAAAGTGCAACAAACTACCAGTGATTTCTTTAGGGTTTTAAAAAGCCAAGTTAAAAACATTGTATCAGTAGGATTTAAATGTTCCTTTTAAATCTGGAGAACACTGTGAAAAAATCCTTTTGTGAGGCGTTGCATTTCTCAGCCCCACTGGGTTTGTTCCTAGCCAGGCTCTAGTCCTGGATTAGCTGGCAAAGTTCTGATTGAGGGGTGGCTTCTGGAGCCCTTTTCCCTGGCTCTCAGCAATGTGCTGGTGGCCTTGAGGATGGCAGCCAGAGAGATTCTTGCTGTTTTACTCCTCCAGGGACAGCAATGTCCCCAGAGGTGCTGCAGTGACCCGAAGCTGTGCCAGCTTGGAGCAGGAACCTGCTCTGCTTTCTCGGGAGCTGCAGTTCCCTGGCGTGTGGGCAGCCTGTTTGTGCTCAGGTGAGTCATGGCCATTCTTTCCAGGTGAGCATCCCGACCTGTGCCTCACGGAGTCACACCTGCTCCTTCCACATCCCAAGGCTTCAGGGTTCCTGACAGAAATTCCAGGGCAGGGACGGGGTTTAGGATGTGCTCACTGTGGCTTTCTGGGCTCTGTGAATCCTGAATTTCTGTGTGTGCCCAGTGCAGATCTCTCATCCCATCCTCACTGACGGAATTCATCCCATTCTTCCCTGAAAAGGTGCTCGGGCCTTGGCAGGAGCTGCCCAGGGGGGTTTGGAGTCCCCGTCCCTGCGGGTGTCCACGGAATGTCTGGATGTGGCACTCGGGGCTGGGGACAAGGCGGGTGATGATTCAGTCACAGGTGGCACTTGATAGTCTCGAGGTGATTCTCCAGTTTCAGTGATCCTGGGATTTTTAAGTGATGCCTTCCAAGAAAATGTTCTAAAAATATGTATTAAGTATTCTTTTCATGCTGTGGTAACTTTTACACTGAGGTGACCTAAGAACAGCAGAGAGTTTGACTTGAATTGGGGATTTAGCAAGGAGACTCCCTAAAAATAGAGAATAGTCTTCATGTGAGAAGTTTTGTGTTATTAAATGTTGGTGAAATCAGGTTTTAAACTTAGCACTGTGCATTGTTTGCAGGTATTCCCTGAAACCTGGTTCTTCTGTCCCAGCCCTGTGTTAAAACAGAATGATCTAAAAACACTTAAGATTTTGACTGTGTTCTAATTTTGGAGCTGAATGTTCATGGGAGAGTTTCAAAGAGCTTGTGGCAGCTTCAGTTTCAACTTCATTAATTACTTGAAATGGTGATGAGCTTTTTTTAGTGGTTCCTGCTTTGAAAAAAAAAATAAACAGACGAAGAAACTCCCAGCCCCCCTCAAGAAAAGACCACAAAAACCTGTGTTTTGGGAAAAGATCCCAAAACTCTTTGGGATTCAGGTGTCCCAGAAAATGTCAGGGATTCAGGTGTCCCAGAAAATGTCAGGAATTCAGGTTCCACAGCTGCTGTGGCTCAGGTGCTGGTGGAACCCTGCCAGCAGATTGCTGAGCAGGCTCCTGGTAGGAAAAAGAGGCACAAACCAACCCCTGAGAAAGCCTCCCTGCTCCATGGGGCTGGGAAGGTTTTAATAAGAACTGTAATTAATCCACGGAGCTGCTTTGAAGAAGCTTCCAAGCAAATCCTCCTTGTGATGGCAGGAAAATCATTCCCCCAAAGCAATCTCTACATTTCCACCTGTGGCTGTTTGGTGGAACAAGAACTGAGCTTAGGGATTTGTGTCCCATCCCCAGAGGATCAGGAATTGGGCATTTTTCCTGCTGCCTTCTCCCCAGCCCATTCCCAGAACTTGAATTCCTGACATTTTCTAGGACACCTGAACCCCAAATTGTTTCCCAAAAAGCAGCAAAAGCTCATCACCATTTCAAGTAATTAATGAAGTTCAAACTGAAGCTTTCACAAACTATTTGGAACTCTCTCACACAAATTCAGCTCCAAAATTATAGCCCAGTCAAAACCTTTAGTGCTTTTAGATCATTCTGTTTTAACACAGGGCTGTGACGTTTCCACCTGTGGCTGTTTGGTGGAACAAGAACTAAGCAGAGGGATTTGTTTCCCATCCCAGATCATCAGAATCGGACATTTTTTCCTGCTGCCTTCAGTGCAGTCCATTCCCAGAACCTGAATTCCTGATATTTTAAGACAGGGCTGTGATGTTTCCACCTGTGGCTGTTTGGCGGAACAAGAACTGGGCTCAGGGGTTTGTTTCCCATCCCCAGAGGATCAGAATTGGGCATTTTTCCTGCTGCCTTCTCCCAGCCCATTCCCAGAGTGTTTCGACCTGGGGCCATTGAATGGAACAAGAACTGAGCTGAGCTGAAGGATTTGTTTCTCATCCCCATAGGATCAAAATCCGACATTTCCCTGCTGCCTCCTCCCCAGCCAATTCCCAGAGTGTTTCCACCTGGGGCCATTGAGTGGAACAAGAACTGAGCTGAGCTGAAGGATTTGTTTCTCATCCCCAGATCATCAGAATCAGACGTTTTCCCTGCTGCCTCCTCCCCAGCCAATTCTCAGAGTGTTTCCACCGGTGGCTGTTTGGTGGAAAAAGAACCAAGCTCAGGGGTTTGTTTCCCATCCCAGAGGATCAGAATCGGACATTTTTCCTGCTGCCTTCAGTGCAGTCCATTCCCAGAACCTGAATTCCTGATATTTTAACAGAGGGCTGTGATGTTTCCACCTGTGGCTGTTGAGTGGAACAAGAACCAAGCTCAGGGGTTGATTTCCCATCCCAGAGGCTCAGAATCAGCCATTTCCCTGCTGCCTCCTCCCCAGCCCATTCCCAGTGTGTTTCCACCTGTGGCTGGTTGGTGGAACGAGAACCCAGCTGAGGGATTTGTTTCCCATCCCCATGGGATCAGAATTGGGCATTTCCCTGCTGCCTCCTCCCAGCCCATCCCTGGAGCATTTCCACCTTGGCTGGTTGGTGGAACAAGAAGCAAGCTCAGGGGTTTATTTCCCATTCCAGATCATCAGAATCAGACATTTCCCTGCTGCCTTCTCCCAGCCCATCCCTGGAGCATTTCCACCGTGGCTGTTTGGTGGAACAAGAGCTGAGCAGAGGGATTTGTGTCCCATCCCAGAGGCTCAGAATCAGCCGTTTCCCTGCTGCCTCCTCCCCAGCCCGTTCCCGGAGCGTTCTGCCGAGGCAGGAACATTTTCCATGCGTGGAGTGGGAGCTGCATGGAATTACCGCCAGTGGAAACTATGCTGCGAGAGGCCGGCCGGCAGCTGCCCGCTCAGCTCAGCCGCATTTTCCATGCTCCCGGTAATTAGCAGAGGGAAGCTGACTAATTACTGACGTCACCTCTTTCCAGTCCCGCTTACATTTCGTTCCTAAGCGTGCGGGACCGTGCTCAGGAATTGGCCGGCACCCACGGGCTGCTCGGAGAGCTTTCAGTCCCCGGGGGCCGGGCTGGCCGTGCTTTATAAGGGCTGCGGGCGGCGGCCGGGGCTCCCGAGCAGCCGGGCTCGCTGCGGGATCGCCTGCCTGGCCCCGAGATGCATTTCCGCAATTTCCACTACAGCTTCGGCTCGCTCATCGCCTGCCTGGCCGATGGGGAGCTCTTCACCCAGCCAGAAACGAGGGTAGGTTGTGCTTTGGGGGTTGGTTTCTGGCAGCTCGGAAATCGCGGTTTGCTGTAAAAGTCTTGGAGCTCGGGGGTCTGCAGCGGGCTGCTCCGATGGGAATGATTCCAGCTCTGGGAATCGCTCGGGTTTAGCTCTGTGTGGTCGGGAAAACGGCCTCAAGTTTCCCTCCAGACTCCTCGGACCGTGTGGTGTATTCTGAATTTTCAGCAAATGTTGAATTGGTACTGGAGTGGAGCATTCTGCCATCCCTGGGGGTGTTTAACACAGCCTGCGTGTGGCACTGGCTGCCGGGGTGCAGCTGGGGTGACAGGGGACAGCTCGGACTCAGGGATCTTGAAGGTCTCTTCCAACCTTGTCATTCTGTAATTCTGATTTTGGAGAAAAGGAAAAAAACACAACTTTGAGCTCCTGCACGCTGGCATTTAAAACTTCCCATCAAGAATCCTCCTGATTAAATATTCTTAATAATTTATTATGTCATCTTTTTATCAGAGGTTTTATTTCCCTGCAGTGGGTTTTGGAAGCAGAGGTTGTTTTTGATGGAAAACTTGGAATAAATAAATGAATAAATAACACAGCTGGCTCAGTTTGTGTGGGAGTTCAGAGCTGCTCCATGCTGCTGTTCCTTTACTGATTTTGGTAGTAAGATCCATGAATTTGTAATCCATTTCACACTTCTCCTGGGATTTTTTTTTCCTGGTAAAACTATAAGAAATCCTCTTGGGTCTGTATTTAACTGATTGGCAATATAAAATAAATAATAATGTAAATATAAAAGAATATATTTATCAGTCCTGATAGAGAGGGATGTTACTGCTAAGATACCTTAAGGACAAAAATAACTTTATTTTTTAGTGTCTTGTGATAAAGCGACATTTCTGACCCCTATAATCACATATTTCAGTAAATAAAAAGATGTCTCTGTCTTTAAATACAGAATGGGAACTTGGAAATTGAATTTTGGGGTGTATTTTCCATGGTTCCAGCTCAGCTTTGAGACAGACCAAAGGTATATTTTGAGGCATCCCAAACACCAGCTCTGACTTTAAAAACTCTTTGAAACAGAATAATTTTATACCCAGCTGTGGTGAGTGTGTAAAGTGGAGCTTCTCAGGAGGAAAATGGAATTCTGAATTAATTTCTGCCTTCTTATGTAATTTCCTTGCTTTTTTCCCCCCCTACTAATTCAAAATACTGTAGTAAGAACCCCTAATGGAATAATGTTTATTGTGGCTTTATCCTGAGTTTCTAGGGAGCTTTTAGGGAGAGGAAATACCTGGAAATTCCTCCCTTTTGAATCCATTGGAATAAAAGACTTGGGAAGGGCCTGGCAGCTCCAGAGCCTCCGCTTGTGTCTGTCTTGGCCTGGAATCCTGCAGGGAGAGTGGAAGCACTTCCCATAAATTGAATTATAATAGCAGAAGACGTTCGTGGACTTCATTCTTTCTGCTGAGTCACTGAAGAAAATCACATTTAGCTGGAAAATCAGGATTTTTTCATCTTTCTCTCTTTAAACTCGTGGTGGTTCCATTGAAATTTGCACGTTTGGGCAAAGGCTTGGCAGAGTTGTTTTTTTTTCCCAAGGTTTTTAGGTATTAATTTTTTAGGAAACATTTCAGTATCTTCTGTAGCTAAATTAGAGTGTCTTGTCCAACATTAATATGTTATCAAAAATGATAATATCACTTCATTAATAATAATAATAATAATATATTTTAATGATACAGAGAAATAAGGGAGAAGGTAGAAAACTTCATTCTAGACAGAAAAAGGAAAATAAAGCTGTTACAATAATATTCAAAAGTGGTCATTTGCCCTTATTAATAACTTCTCATTTTAAATTAATTTCTTTATTTGTGTTTAATGCTGATTTTCTCCTCTGCTCCTTTCTCTCCAGGCCAAATTTGAATCCCTGTTCCGACCCTACGACAGGGACCTCACCTTCCAGTATTTTAAGAGCTTCAAAAGAGTGAGAATAAACTTCAGCAACCCTTTGTCTGCAGCAGATGCCAGGCTCCAGCTGGACAAGACAGAATTCCTCGGGAAAGAACTCAAACTCTATTTTGCTCAGGTGAAATTTGGGACTGTCCTTGGGGGGATTAAAGCTTTCCTTGTTCTGACTCCCATAAATCCTCCAAGTGATGTGGAGGATTTCTTTTTCCTTGGAAAACCCCAGTTTTGGGGTTAAATTTTGAATCTGGGATAAAAGGGATAGGAAAGATGATGGGAATTTGGGGAATTTAGCCCTTTTTCTTACACTGGGTTTTGTGCCTGTTTCTTCTTGGTCTTCTCAAGGAATTTGCTTTCTTTTCTAGAGTTTCTCCCGGGTTTCTGGAAATCTGGGAATTGTTTCCAAGTATTTATTATCTCAGCATCCCAGAATTCCTTCATGGTCATTTTTTGCCAGATTAATTGGAGAATCCAGGGTTGTTCCAGAGCTCCACACATTTGGAGGCTGTTGATATTTCCCATCTTTTGGATAACCTTGGACGGGAATGAGAACATTCCAAGAATTTAAAGGGCTGGAGAGGCTGGGTGGGCTCTGCCAGCACCCAGGGAGTCCCTGGGGGATCCAGAGTGTGGAGCTGCCCATCCCAGGCTCTGGAGCTGCCCATCCCAGGCTAGAGCTGCCCATTCCAAGCTCTAGATCCAGATATTCCAGGCTCTCGATTTGCCCATTCCAGGCTCTCGATTTGCACATTCCAGTCTTGGAACTACACATTCCAGGCTGGAGCTGCCCATCCCAGCTCTACATCTACATATTCCAGCCTCTGGGTCTGCCCATTCCAGCCTTGGAGCTGCCCATTCCAGCCTTGGAGCTGCCCATTCCAGGCTCTCCCTGCCCATCCCAGTCTTGGGAATCCCCCCCAAGCAGCTCTGGAGCTCCCTGCTCTCTGCTCTGGCAGTCAGGCTGCTTTTCCAGCTGCTTTTCCCTCTGAAAATTGAGTTGGAAAACGAATCCAGAGCTGTTGGTCACCGGCCATGATCCAGGTTATTTTCATCCCTGCTGGAATTCCCTCCGCTCTCACTCTTGGGGATGACTCCCAGCACCATCCCTCACGAGGCCTTCGAGGCCCTGCCCTGCTGGAGGTGTGCAAGGGCGGAGGTTTGGTTTTCAGGGAAGAACATCCCCTTGGAATTTCCCTGGGAGCCGTGGCCTGGCTGGTGCTGCCACCCTGAGTGCCGGGCAGGGCACGACAGCCCCGGCATGTGGGAAGGAAAGGATGCAGGGGTGCAGGAATGCAGGCATTCAGGGATGCGGGGAGGAAAGGATGCAGGGGTGCAGGGATTGAGGGGTGCAGGCATTCAGGGATGCAAGGATGCAGGAATTGAGGGATGCAGGCTTTCAGGGATGCAGGCAGTCAGGAATGCCAGGACACAGGGGTGCAGGCATTCAGGGATGCAGGCATTCAGGAATATAGGGATTCAGGGATGCAGGAATCCAGGCATTCAGGGATGAAAGGATGCAGGGGTGCAGGGATACAGGCATGCAGGGATTCGGGGGTGCAGGAATTGAGGGGTGCAGGAATGCAGGGATTGAGGGATGCAGGTATTCAGGGACACAAGGATGCAGGAATTGAGGGATGAAGGCATGCAGAGATGCAGGGATTGAGGGATGCAGGCACTCAGGGGTGCAGGTATTGAGGGATGCAGGCAGTCAGGAATGCCAGGATGCAGGGGTGCAGGCTTTCAGGGATGCAGGCATTCAGGAATATAGGGATTCAGGGATGCAGGAATCCAGGCATTCAAGGATGAAAGGATGCAGGGATGCAGGTATTCAAGGGTGCAGGAATTGAGGGGTGCAGGAATGCAGGAATTGAGGGATGTAGGCATTGAGGCATGCAGGGATTCAGGAATTGAGGGGGGCAGGCATTTGGGAATTGAGGGGTGCAGGCATTCAGGCATTCAGGGGTGCAGGCATTCAGGGATGCAGGCATTCAGGGGTGCAGGCATTCAGGGATTTGGGGATGCAGGCATTCAGGGATGCAGGCATTCAGGAATTCAGGGCTGCAGGCATTCAGGGCTGCAGGGATGCAGGAATTCAGGCATGCAGGGACACGTTGGGATTTTCTGGTTTCTCTTGCAGACGTTGCACATCGGGAGCTCCCACCTGGCCCCCCCAAACCCAGACAAGCAGTTCCTGATCTCCCCTCCTGCCTCTCCTCCAGTGGACTGGAAACAAGTGGAGGATGCCACCCCAGTCATCAACTACGACCTCCTGTATGCAATTTCCAAGCTAGGACCAGGTAAGAGGTGTAAAAACCAGAACTGTGGTTGAGCAAAACGCCTCAAAACTCCCTGGGTTTCTAAAACTTTTCCAAGAAATGTTTGTTTCTGTTTATTTTTATTTCTGTTTATTTTTATTTCTGTTTATTTTTATTTCTATTTTCTTTCTATTTCTATTTTCTTTCTATTTCTATTTTCTTTCTATTTCTATTTTCTTTCTATTTCTATTTTCTTTCTATTTCTATTTTCTTTCTATTTCTATTTTCTTTCTATTTCTATTTTCTTTCTATTTCTATTTTCTTTCTATTTCTATTTTCTTTCTATTTCTATTTTCTTTCTATTTCTATTTTCTTTCTATTTCTATTTTCTTTCTATTTCTATTTTCTTTCTATTTCTATTTTCTTTCTATTTCTATTTTCTTTCTATTTATACTTGATTATATTTATATTTTGGTTTTATTTCTATTAATTTTTATTTATATTTTATTTCTGTTTATATTTTCTTTCTATTTATATTTTACTTCTACTTATTTGTATTTCCCTTTATATTTTATTTATATTTTGGTTTTATTTTATTTCTATTAATTTTTATTGGTATTTATATTTTCTTTCTGTTTCTTTTTCTTTATATTTTAGTTCTCTTTATTTTTATTTCCATTTATATTTTATTTCTATTTATATTTTGCTTTTATTTCTATTTCTATTTTTATTTTTATGTTTATTCTTTCTATTTATATTTTCTTTCTATTTATATTTTAGTTCTATTTTTATTTCTATTTATTTTTTATTTCTATTTATTTTATTCCTATCTATTTCAATTTCTATTTTTTCTTTATTTTTCTTTCTATTTATATTTTCTATTTAATTTTAATTCCTATTTATTTTTATTCCTATCTGTTTCAATTTCAATTTCTATTTTTTTCTTTATTTTTCTTTCTATTTATATTTTCTATTTATTTTCCTTTCTATTTATTTTTATTTCTGTTTGCCTCAGAGGAGGAAACTGCTACTGAGTGTAGGAGGAACTATCAGTATGAACCTAAAATGCCTTGGAATTTAAGAGGGATAAATTCCTGCCATCCTTTCCCCAGTGATTAATGATCACATCCCTTGATTTCCCTTTTCTCCCATATTTTATACAACTTATCCGTGAAAATTGGTGCAAATTAATCTTTCCTTAAACCCAGCTCAGATTTAACCTGGTTGGGGCAGAACTATTAATTTTAGGGGAGGGAAAAACGGTCACAATTAATAACATTAAACAGAATTAAATTATTCTTATCATGTGAGAAGAATTATTCTCATTAATAAGATTAAAGAGAATAAAAACTGTGTCAGATTCATTTTACTGGAGGATTTTTTACATTCCTGTTCACCTCCCAACTTAGGGAGCTGTAAAGGATGGAGAGAAGGGCAGGGCACAGCTTTGAGCTCCTGCACGTTGGCATTTAAAACTTCCCATCAAGAATCCTCCTCATTAAATATTCTTAATAATTAATTATGAAATATTTTCATCAGAGATTTCATTTCCCTGCAATGGGTTTTGGAAGCAGAGGTTGTTTTTGATGGAACACTTGGAATAAATAAGTAAAAAAATGAATGAATGGATAAATAACACAGCAGCCTCAGTTTGTGTGGGAGTTCAGAGCTGCTCCATGCTGCTGTTCCTTTACTCCAAGTTTGCCTTCCAAATTTTAGGAAAACCAAAAAGAAATATTAAAATAAATATTTTAGGCCTTTCCAAGCATTAAAAATTGGTCATTTTCCCCTGTTAGTGAGCATTTCCTAAGGAATTTTCCCACCTAAAAACCCCAATAAAGAGTCACCATGTCAAATTTCCTATGGAATTTTCCTCCCTGAAAAATCACCATGTCCCATTTCCTCAGGAATTCCTCACCTATAAACCCCATTAAAAAGCCACCATGTCCCATTTCCTCAGGAGTTCTCCACCTAAAACCCTATGGAGAAGCCCTCAGGTGACCTTTCCTCAGGAATTCCCCTCCTAAAACCCCACCTGGAGAAACCCCCAGGTGCCATCTCCTCATAAGTTCCCCACCAAAAACCCCATGGAAAAGTCACCATGTCCCATTTCCTCAGGAGTTCCCCCATGGAAAAGCCCCCTGGTGCCATCTCTTCAGGAATTCCCCACCAGAAACCCCATGGAAAAGTCACCATGTCCCTTTTCCTCAGGAGTTCTCCCCCCAAAACCTCCATGGAAAAGCACCCTGGTGCCCTTTCCTCAGGAATTCCCCCCCTAAAAACCCCATGGAAAACTCACCATGTCCCATTTCCTCAGGAGTTCCCCCATGGAGAAGCCCTCAGGCGCCCTTTTCTCAGGAATTCCCCCTCTGAAACCTCCATGGAGAAGCCCCCAGGTGACATCTCCTCAGGAGTTCCCCACCTCAAAACCCTGTGGAAAAGCTCCCTGGTGACCTTTCCTCAGGAATTCCCTCCCTAAATCCCCCATTAAGATGCTCCCAGGTGTCCTTTCCTCAGGAATTCCTCACCTAAAAACCCTATTAAAAAAGCACCATGTCCCATTTCCTCAGGAGTTCTCCACCTAAAACCTTCTGGAGAAGCCCCCAGGTGACATCTCCTCAGGATTCCCCACCTAAAACCTCCATGGAGAAGTCACCATGTCCCATTTCCTCAGGAGTTCTCCAGCTAAAACCCTATGGAGAAGCCCCCAGGTGACCTTTCCTCAGGAGTTCCCCCATGGAAAAGCCCCCAGGTGCCATCTCCTCAGGAACTCCCCACCTAAAAACCCCATGGAAAGGTCACCATGTCCCATTTCCTCAGGAATTCCTCACCTAAATCCCCCATGGAAAAGTCACCATGTCCCATTTCCTCAGGAGTTCCCCCATGGAAAAGCCCCCAGGTGCCATCTCCTCAGGAACTCCCCACCTAAAAACCCCATGGAAAAGTCACCATGTCCCGTTTCCTCAGGAGTTCTCCACCTAAAACCTCCATGGAGAAGCCCCCAGGTGTCCTTTCCTTAGGAATTCCCCACCAAAAACCCCATGGAAAAGTCACCATGTCACATTTCCTCAGCAATTCCCCCATGGAGAAGCCCCCAGGTGCCCTTTCCTCAGGAGTTCCCCACCTCAAAACCCTGCGGAAAAGCCCCCTGGTGACCTTTCCTCAGGAATTCCTCCCCTAAAAACCCCATGGAAAAGCCTCCTGGTGCCAACTCCTCAGGAATTCCCCACCAAAAACCCCATGGAAAAGTCACCATGTCCCATTTCCTCAGGAGTTCCCCCATGGAAAAGCCCCCAGGTGCCATCTCCTCAGGAACTCCCCACCTAAAAACCCCATGGAAACGTCACCATGTCCCCTTTCCTCAGGAATTCCCGTTTTTCCCCCCTCCCCAGGGGACAAGTACGAGCTGCACGCTGCCACGGCCACCACGCCCAGCGTGGTCGTGCACGTGTGTGAGAGCGACCAGGAGAGCGAGGCCGAGGAGGAGCCCAAGAAACCCAAACCCAAAATCGTCCAGACGCGCCGGCCCGACTACAGCCCCGCCTCGCTGAGCTGAGCTCGGCTCCGCGCCGCTCCTTCCAGGGGAAACCCGCGACCATTCCGAGCGCTTTCCCGAGGATCCGCAGTGGGGAAAGCGCCCGGCTGCGGTGGCGCAGCAGCAGCTGCGGGAGGGGAATTCCAGGTTTGCTCCAGATATAAAGGAATTCCGTGCTCAGTTTGGAGTGTTGGTCTCGTGCCGAGTGAATTCCCCCCGCGCTGGGAGCGAAGGATGGGAGATGGGGACGTTTTGGGACATAACGGGACAAACCGGGCTTATTCTGGGGGAAAATTCCTTCTTGTGACACCCCTGATGGGTGTTTGGAAAACCTCGGGATGACAGGGTTGGAGAGATGATGGGAATTTTGGGAATTTAACCCTTTTTCTTCCATTAGGTTTTGTGCATGTTTCTTCTCGGTCTTCTCAAGTGATTTGCTTTCTTTTCTAGAGTTTCTCCCGAGTTTCTGGAAATCTGGGAATTGTTTCCAAGTATTTATTATCTCAGCATCCCAGAATTCCTCCTGGATGTGTACATACATGATATATTTATATTTGGTTTTATTGGCACTCGTTTTCCAGCAGGATCCAGTTCCTCCAGCACCTGCTTTTGGTGCTCTGGAAGTCGTGCTTTTAAAATTTTCACCTCTGGGATTCCTGCAGAGGCTTTTACCTGGCAAAGCAATGGAAAAAGTGCAATAGGAGAGTTGTTGGAATACATGGATTTTAAATTATTTAAGTTCAGGTAATTTCTACCTTCAGTAGGATTTGTTTGGGAGTTTTGACTTGAGGGGAAAAAAAAGGACTCAAATAATGCTGATGGTGCATATTCAGAGCAGGGGGATTTTTCCAGTGGGAAAAAAAACCAAAACAATGGAGAAACTTGAATCTGCATTTTTGGTGAATAAAGATTTGATTTGGGATTGGAAAATTCCACCCAGGAAGCAGTGAGGAGAGCTGGAGTGCCTTTTCCTTGTCCATTCCTACTCCAAGCTGCACACTTGGATCTTTTTCTACTGGCTTTGGATATTGAAAAATCCAAAACTTTCTGAGCTTTGCTTCCAAACTCAGCTGGGATGAAATGCTGGATGCAGAGGAATGCCGATTGAAGCAGTGGGAATCTGTGGGAGAAGCTTTAGGGCTTTTTTTATGGCAGTGTTTGAAGGCTCCTAAATGCAAATTTTAAAGAAGAAGGACGGCAGAAATATTTGAATACTGTTTTTTAAACTGGAGATCCTCACCTTGAAACGGGGTTCAGGATTTTTTTGGGAGGAGACAGGAATTGCTATCCCTAGGAAATGCCACTTGGGGTCTTGGAAAAGGGATGTTGGAGCCTCTCATTGTGGTTTTGGGAACCGAACTGTGGCTCTCTCCTGGTTTGCTCTTGCCACAGTTGGTCTGAGAAGAGATTGAAGCCAATGGAATTCCTGGTTGACACCTTGGTTTTTGAAATAATATTTGTTTTAAAAAGAGTGGAGCCGTTCCAGGCCAGGGAGCGGGGAAACAGGGTGTTCTGGAAGGCCTGGAATTCCTGACCGGAACACAAATCTTGGCCTGGAGACCAGGAATATACCGAATTTCCTGCTCTAGCTTGGATGGTTATTCCCTGGGAACTGGAACAAAGCCTGCCTCTGCTGTCTGAGCAGCCCTGGCTCCATGGGAGCTGTTGAAGAGCTGATTCCACGGGCTGCTGGAGCCGGACACGCAGGAAAATCAGATTATTATGGGTTACCCTCAGCTGGCTCCACGCGCTGCATTCAACACCCAGAATAAAGGAATTAATGCAGGAAAACTTTGTGGGTTTGCCACAACTGCCTTGAAGCCTTTCCAAGACTTTTCCGTGTTTCTCAAAAGACTGCTGGACTTTGTGACTCGCCACATCCAGTTCAAAACGTTGGGAATAATTCCTGTCCTGTCCTTTTTCCATGAAAAATCAAAGCATGACTTCGGCAGGAGAAAGCCAGGTGGCTGCTGCCGTGTTCCCTCCGAAAGGCAGAGCTGCTTTTCAATTCAAACCATCAATAAATCAGATTTTTGTCATTGTAATACCTGACCCCTGCCTGAGGTGGGAGCCATGGAAATCTTGGAATGCTCTCAGTGTGTTCCTGGTTGGATCTGCCACCTCCTGTCCTGACTCCAGTGTGCTGCTTGCTTTTTCTGGTTATTTTTGTAATGTTCCAATGGATGCTTAGTTGGTATTTTATACACTTGTATAGCACGGGGCAGATTGAAATTAAAATATTTTATTGTCTTCTTGTAAATGTCCTGGTGTTTTCTGCACAGAACCACTCGGAGTTCAGCACCAAAATGGGAATTTTCAGCTTCCAGAGGGGCAGAATGTTGGGCCGGGCCCTCAAAAGTTGATGCCTTGAAAAAGTTTCCAGCCTTTCAGAGAATTGCATGACCTCCACATGGGAGAATCTCCTCACGAATAAAACAAATCTCCTCACAAATAAAACCCTGTGGGGGATGCTCCAGGGAAAACCTGATTCTTCTGTGCCTCAAGTTCCTAATAAAGGTATCAGCATCTCCTGCTCCAGAATAAGCCCTGGGCATTCATAATACGTGAAGTATTTCTATTAAAAAAGGAATAATTTGGGGTGTTTTCCAGAGAGGTTCTGGATTCCCCACCCCTGGAAGTGTCCAGGGTCAGGCTGGATGGGGCTTGGAGCAGCCTGGGATGGTGGAGGGTGGAGTGAGATGAGCTTTAAGGTCCCTCCATCCCAAACCATCCCATGATCCCGTGGTTTTTGAAGCTCCTGGAATACAAACACACATCAGTGTTACATGGCTTTACGTGAGAACTTTCAGTCCTGTTGTTGCAAAAGGAATTAAAGCAAACCATCAAGGTTTTGCTGTGGGAAGGGACGGAAGTCCTGTGATGGCAGAAAGGAATTTCTGGTCCCCAATTAAAGCCTCTCCTCGTTATCGAGGTGAAGGCAGCGACCTCGGAAGGCCCAGAGTTGGTTTTTAATCAGTTTTGTTTTCCAGAGCAGCCCCGAGTGTGGAAACTTTGCTGTTTGACACTGGATCAGTGCATCAGCAGCTCCTTCAATCCAGACTTGCCAGGGGTGGGGAAGGAGTGAACTCCAGAGCTCTGGAGCCATTTGAACAGTTTTTGAGCTATTTTAGAACAATTCCAGCAGGGATTTTACCCGTGGCTTCATCACCTGCCTGCTCAAGTTCTGCTTCTGGCTTAGCTTGGGGAACACAGTTCTTCCTGTTTGCTTTTATCCTGCCTTGCCCCACACACTTCAGAAACATTTTCCAGAGAATTAATTATTCCTTGCTAATGCTTTTAATAATTCATCATCGGATCTGGAAGGACAAAACAACGATGAAGACCTTCCCCAAGACACTGGCAAAGAACATTTTTGACACTAAGCTTTCAAATAAAGCCAATTTTCAGTGTTCCAGGCAGTGAGGCAGGAGCACAGAGGTGACTCCAATGCCAGGGGACAGGATGGAGCTGGCAGGGCTGGGTTTATCTTCCCTGACAGAATTTCCATTGATAACAGGGAACTGTCACATTCCAGACTTCGTCATGGTGAGTGCCAGGAATTGCTTTTGTTTGGAGTTCCTTTGGAAATGGCTGGAAAACGCATCCTGGGAGGAGCAGCTGGGGGGCTTGGAATGGACAAGAGGAGGCTCAGGGGGGACCTCAGTGCTCCCCAGAGCTCCCTGGCAGGAGGGACAGGGAAAGGAGGAGAGGAAATGGGCTGGGATGGCACCAGGGGAGGCTCAGGGGGGACCTCAGTGCTCCCCAAAGCTCCCTGACAGGAGGGACAGGGAAAGGAGGAGAGGAAATGGCCTCAAATGGCACCAGGGGAGGCTCAGGTTGGAGAGTGGGAAAGAAAAATTCCCTTCACTGGAATGAGCTCAGGGCACAGGGCTGTGTCCAGGTGGCTCTGGAATGTCCCCAAGGAGGAGAGCTCGGGGCTGGGTGCTGCCCAGGGCAGAAGTTGAGCCTGCTGTGCAGGGGATTGCTGGACATCAGCATCCCTGCCCATTCCTCTTGTCCCACTGCTTGGCACCCCCAAGAAGAGCCTGGTGCATCCTCTTGACACCTGTTGGATGCCCAGTGCTGGAGAGCAAAGCCCCCTGACACCATTTAAGATAAACCAAGTTAATCATTTTCCTTTGTGAAAGTTTCTGAAAGGAATTTCTTGTTTCATGCCCCTCTTAAAATCTGTGGGATGTTGGGGTCAGAGCTGCCCGGGGAGGTTTGGAGTCACTGTCTCTGCGAGTGTCCAGGAGGAGTCTGGATGTCTCCTTGGGGGGATGCTGGTGCTGCTGGGATGCTCCTGAAGGGCTCTTCCCACCTTGAAAATCTGGGATTAGAGCCTTGAAGCGGGACTAAACGGCTGGATCTGAAGATTTCCAGAGGCACGAGGAGGTGCCCATAGGTGGAGCTAAATATCCACCGATGGCTTTATCCTGAATAAAACCAGCTCTCAGCCTCCAGCTCTGGCTCCCATCCCCACAGCAGATGTTGGAAAAGATCTTGGACATCCCTGCCAGCCCTCGGCATTCCATGGTTTTGTGATCCCACCTTTGCAAACTGCTCCTGTGGAAATCCCTTCTCTTTGAAGGAGCGCGTGGGGCCACCCACAGGGAAAAGGGGCTGGTTCCAGATGGAAAAGGGAAATTTTGGGTGCCACTTGTGGCTCTGTAGAAGTGATCCTAATCCCCTGGGTGTGTGGGATTTGCAGGTAATAATTCCAAAGAATTCCCTGGTGGGAGGCACTGTCAGGCTGATGGGAAGAGCCTGGAGGAGACTCCTGGGAGAGCTCAGAGCCTGAAGGGGCTCTGAAAAGGAGGGAGAGGGGTTTTGTACACGGGCACAGAGTGCCAGGACACAGGGAATGGCTTTAAATTGAAGGAGGGCAGGGCTGGATGGGATTTGGGGCAGGAATTGTTCCCTGGCAGGGTGGGCAGGGGCTGGGATAAATTCCCAGAGCAGCTGGGGCTGCACCTGGATCCCTGGCAGTGCCCAAGGCCAGGCTGGACACTGGGGCTGGAGCAGCCTGGCACAGGGGAAGGTGTCCCTGCCTGTGGGACATGAAAATGATGCTGAAAATCCCTTCCAGCCCAATTCTGGGATTCTCTTAAGTGCCTTTAACAGCAGCATGGATGTTTTTTTTAACCTTTTTTAGGAGCTGAACCGTGCTGGGTCGAGCCTTTGTAAGTAAAGCAACGATCCATTTACTGATGTTATTCGAGTAGGAAAATGCAGGACTTGCCATAAAAAGCAGCTTTCCCTTCTCAGCAGCACAGCCCTCCCCAGAACTGTGCCAGCGCCTTCCCTGGAAGGCTGTGGGAGCCTGGATGGCTCCACGTGCTGCCAAGGCATGGAAAGTTCTTGCTGAATGCCTCTCCCACACAGTCCCAGTTTGGCAGAGGGATCACCGTGTGCTGCACCTGCTTTTGAATCTGCTGGACAGATTCTGGCTGCTCAGGCTGTCTCCTGGATCAGCAGGAGCTGTTGGGACGTGCAGGAATGCTGGGCTGGGAGCTGCCCCAGCACCACTGCCCTGTCATTAAAGCCGTGGCAGAGTTTCCATTCTGCTGCCCTGGCAGGGGACAGCTCCCAGAGCTGAGCTGCTGCAGAGGGGAGGGTTACTCAGCAAATTGCCTGGGGCTTCTCCTGGGTGGGTTTTAATTAGGATTTTATTATGATGTGGATTTTTTTAGTGTTGTCCGAGACTTCAGAGTGAAGAGCTGGGGCTCATCCAGACTTTCCTGGTGGGTACAGCAGCCCTGTGTTCCTTCTGGAAGATTCCCTGGAGAAACGGCCTCAGGCTGGGCCAGGGCAGGCTCAGCTTGGCCAGCAGCAGGAATTTGCCCATGGAAAGGGTGCTCAGGCCTTGGCAGGGGCTGCCCAGGCAGCTTTGCAGTGCCCATCCCTGCAGGTGTCCCCTGCAGGTGGCACTGAGTGCTCTGGGCTGGGGACAAGGTGGCCGTGGGGCACAGCTGGCACTGCATGGGCTGGCAGGGCTGGGCCAGCCCCGGGGATTTGGGGATCCTGTGATCCAAGAAACACAGGATGGGATGTCTTGGGCAGTGCCTTGTTCAGCCAGAGCCACCTCACACAGACTGGAAATGCGGTGTCCAGCCTGGCCTTGGGCACTGCCAGGGATCCAGGGGCAGCCCCAGCTGCTCTGGGCACCCTGTGCCAGCCCTGCCCACCCTGCCAGGGAGGAAATTGTTCCTAAGATCTGATCTAAAACTCTGATTTTTCACTCTGAAGCCATTCCCTGTGTGCTGTCCCTGCCTCCCCTGGGAATTGTCTCTCTCCAGGTTTCCTGGGGCTCCTGCAGGCCCTGCAAGGCCACCCTGAGCTCAGCCCAAAGCTTCTCCTGTGCAGCTGAACAATGCCAGCTGTGCCAGCCTTTGCTGCCAGCAGAGCTGCTCCAGCCCTCTGCTCATCCTGGAGCCTCCTCTGGGCTCTCTGCAGCAGCTCCAGCTCCTCCCAGGGCTGGGTTCCAGGGTCCCTGGCCATGGGCAGCCCCAGGAACGGGGCAGGATCCATGTTTGGAGTTTCTGTGTTCCAACCCAACACATGCCCTGGGTTCCTGCCTCGGTTTATTGTGTATCACCAATCAAAGTGAAATGCCAGGGGATTTTTCTTGGGGAGACAGAACAGAAGCCTTTTGTGCTGGGTTTGCTGTGGGTGGAGCTGGGGAGGCAGCAATCCTCCCCAATTATTTGCACTGACTTTGCCCTGAGTGCATTCGCTTTGTTGGCCAGTGCCCGTTTGGGGCATGGAGGGAAATCCTGGCACACCTTGAGAGGAAAAGCAGCCTTGGTTGGACACACCTGGCCAGGGGTGGCTGCTGGAGGCCTGGCCCGGGCAGCACAGGCTGGATCTGTGCTCTCCAGGGTGGCGTTGGGAGCTCACAGAGGTGCAGAGTGGATATTACAGGATATTTGTCCCCGGCAGAGTGGGCAGGCCTTGGGGTGAGCTGCCAAGCGAGGTGCTGCAGCCTGTGTCTCTGGGAGTGTTCAGGGTGTGGCCCTTGGGGTGATGCTGGTGGTGCTGGGGGATTTTCAAGGTCTCTTCCAACCCTGATGATTCTTTGACCCTGTAAAAGCCACATTTGCAGATAATTTGGTTTTTATCTCAGTTTTTTTTTTTAAAAAAAACAACCCCAAACCCAACCCAACCCGTCCTGTGATCCAAACCCACTGGAGAACTTGGATGCTTCAGCTTCAATTAAACTGAAGAGTTGATACCTTGATTATTTCAGGTTTGTTTCTTGGTATTTTGAGCAGTTCTGTGCCCTGGTTGATTGCCTGGTGTGATGAGCAGCACCCAGATCAAGGAGGGACACCTCTGTGAGGCTGGGTTGGAGTGGGATTGGAACAACCTGGCAGAGTGGAAGGTGTCCCTGCCCATGGCAGGGCTGGGATGGGATGGCATTTAAGGTCCCTCTCACACCAAACATGAATTTTTGGGTGAGATTCAAAAGAAAAAAGAATCCCATGGAAAGTTTTTCTATTGTGTGTGGGGGAAAAAGGGGTGAATTTTGAACTCCAAGTGCAGTAGAGCAAACAAAGGCTTTGTTTCCCAGCCACTGCTTCGCCCTAGAAAGCTTCACTTTGAGGGACAGCTCCCTTTGACTCCTTCCAAGAGGTTCCCTCATCCCCTGCAATTAAATCACTGCTGTCACCGTGATTAATTAATTTGCCATCAGAAGCTTTATTACATTTAGTGAAGGATGGGAAGCACCGGGGACGTTGAGGCTCAGCTTTGCTAGGGCAGAGCTGGGTGGAGGAGAGTTCCAAACAAACACCAGCATCCAGGCAAAGGATTAAAGTGTTCCCCCAGCTCCCAGCCCCTCATCATTCCCAGTGCTCCTCACTGCCCGGAGCACTCCTGTGATGGTCACAGGTGGTTAAAGCTCCTAAATGGACAAGAATCCCACTCCTTTGTTTCCATTTGGGATAAAAGGTGATGCCATGCTGAGCTTTTTGATGGGAGCTGGTCATAACTCCAGGATAAAAAAAAAAAAATCCCTTCGGTGAGATCTGCTGGAAAATATTTGGATGGACAACGTGCTGCATGAATGGGCTTTGATTAAGGGATGGGGTTTGGAAACAAAGCTTTCCAAACAAAAGGAACAACGTGCTATATCTGGCTGAGGGGTTGATCAACAGGAATTCACTTTTTCCATTTCCTTGTGTGGAACAAACAAAGGAGGCTTAAAATTAGTAAATCCCTTAGTCATGGCATTAGGAATGGCATGGTGGGGTAATCACAGAGTTATGGAATGGCTGAGTTGGAAGGGACCTTAATGATCACCCAGTGCCACCCCTGCCATGGCAGGGACACCTTCCACTGTGCCAGGCTGCTCCAAGCCCTGTCCAACCTGGACCTGAACATCCCAGGGATCCAGAGGCAGCCCCAGCTGCTCTGTGCCAGGGCCTCTCCACCTTCACAGGCAGGATTCCTTCCCAATTTCCAATCCAAAGCTACTCTCAGCTTGGCCAGCAGCAGGAATTTGCCCATGGAAAGGGTGCTCAGGCCTTGGCAGGGGCTGCCCAGGCAGCTTTGCAGTGCCCATCCCTGCAGGTGTCCCCTGCAGGTGGCACTGAGTGCTCTGGGCTGGGGACAAGGTGGCCGTGGGGCACAGCTGGCACTGCACGGGCTGGCAGGGCTGTGCCAGCCTCAGGGATTTGGGGATTCTGCAAAATCCAATGGGTTTTGTAGCAGTTTGGGATTTCCATGAAAGAACCTCTCTCCCAGTGTAAATGTGGGTGTTCCAAAGTGTCTCTGTGGGTCTGAAGCTATCTGCACCCTCAGCCTTCCCTTCACCTGCGCCCCGTTCTCTGGGGATGTTTCCTTTTCAGTCAGGAGGCAGCAGAGGTTTGGGAATTCTAAAAGCAGGGAGCCAGAGTCGCTCATTAAAACATCTCAGTAATGAAGTCCAACTCTTTTACAAACCTTGTGATTAAGGTCAGCTCATCCCTTGCTTGTGCTGATGTTATCCCTGGATTGTGACTGAGGCAACAAACCCAGGACAGGCAACACCAGAGGCTTTTTGAGTCCTGGCTGACATCCAGAGCAGGATCCAGCCTCTGCTGCTGGCCAGGGAAGAATGAGAATGCTGAGTTTAGCACCAGGAGGAATGTGTGGCGGCCTGGCTTAAGGAGGGACAGTTTCACTCTGTTCCTGACCTATTGTTTTGAGTGGGAAGGAATTCAAAAAAACTGGGATGACTTGTTCGCCCGGGAGGAAAAGAAATGCCTGAAGTAAGGAACATATGGGGGGGTGAGAGGAAGAAGGGCCTGTGTGGATAAACGTGCACCTGAGAAGTGCAGGGGGAGGGCAGGAGCAGAGCAGGAAGGAGCTGGGTGAGATTCAGGGCTGGGGAATGGGGTGGGAAGGATTTGGGGGCTGTTCCCGCTCCTGTCCATCCATGTGGGCACACAATCCCGGAATGGTTTGGGATGGGAGGACCTCAAAGCTCACCCAGTGCCACCCCTGCCATGGCAGGGACACCTCCCACTGTGCCAGGCTGCTCCAGCCCCAGTGTCCAGCCTGGCCTTGGGCACTGCCAGGGATCCAGGGATGGAATTCCATCCCAGCCCCTGCCCACCCTGCCAGGGAACAATTTCTCCCTGATCTCGAAGTCCTTCTCCCGTCACTCCATCTCCTTGTAAAAAGTCCCTCTCCAGCCCTCCTGAAGCCCCTTCAGGAACTGGAAATCTTCTGGAAGTTCCCCCTGGAGCTCTGATGATCCACAACCTTTCCAGGAGAGCCCTAAACCCCAGCCCCTCCCTATACTGTCCTTTTTTTTTTTTTTCTCTTCAGACACAAAAGAAAGAAAGGAAAACACATTTATCAGTCATGCGAAGTGCAACAGAAAGCTCAGGAGGAGGAAGGAGCTCTGAAGTTCAGAGAGCTTGGAAAGGCTGTGGTTGCCCAACCTTGGAAGTGTCCCAGGCCAGGCTGGGCAGGGCTTGGAGCAGCCTGGGACAGTGGAAGGTGTCCCTGCCGTGGCAGGGGTGGGAATGAGATGAGTTTTGAGTTAAAAAGTTCACTCTGAGCAGTGCCAGGGTGTTGGCAGGGGCAGCTGCAGCCTCGGGCATTTCAGGGAGCTCTGTCTCTGTCCCTCCTCAGACAGCGGGGGCAGATGATCGCTCCAAAATCAATTTATTATCAGCAGCAGCAGCACTTCCTCCAGCTCCCGCACGCCCCAGCTCTGTCAGTTTTTAGTGAGGCAGGAGCTGAGGAGGAGCAGCCTCTGGGCAGTGCTGGGCTCAGCCTTGGAGGTCCTCTCCAGCCCCGGTGCTCCTGGGAAGCTCCACGGTGCTGACCTGGAGAAGGAAGAGAAGGATTTGCCTGGAAGAAGGGCTTGGTGTTCTCCTCCTCAGCCAGGTGCTGCTCCAGGTAAGGATTTCAAGGCTGATTGTGGGTTTGCACGAGCTCAGCCCACACAGGTGAGCAGAGAGGCCGCATGAACACTGCCCTGAGCCCTTGTGCCAGCCAGGGAATGGCTGTGGAATCCCAGCATGGATGGGGATGGGAGGGACCTTACAGCCCATCCACTGCCACCCCTGCCACGGTGGACACCTTCCAAAAGCCCAGAAGAAGCTGCGGCTGTCTCATCCCTGGAAGTGTCCAAGGCCAGGCTGGAACAAGCTGAGACAGTGGAAATCCTGCCCATGGAATTGGATGATCCTAAAGGTCCCTCCCAACCCAAACCATTCCTGATTCCATGGCCTGGCTCCTTTCTGCTGCTCAGGAAGGTCTTTTGGGAGCAATTCCAACAGTTCTAGCTCTGCCTGGAGACCGTGAATGAGCTTTGGCTGCACTCACACCACGCTTGGAATGAATTTGCTCCTCCCAACGTGGTTAAATCCATGGAAAACTGGGCTGAGGAGGGATGAGCAGCTCAGGACAGAGCTTCTCACACCAATCCACACCAGGTCTCCGGTGAAGGCTGCAGGGCTGCAGCTGCACATCCAGGAGAACTCCCAACCCTCTCACTCCACTGGGAATCAGTGGAGCAGGAGCTGAGACTCCCGAGGTGTGGGAAGGGTGGGAATTGGGAATCAGCTGTGCTGCCCCATCTGTGTGTGCTCAGGGGAAAACCAGCCCGGCAGGAGGACACGCAGGGGCTGCCTGGAGAGAAAAGCTTATCTGGGCCTCACACCATAACACAGGCACTTGTAAAGAAGAGGAAATGAGATAAAGAAATCACTCAGGGCTGCTGAAAAACTCTGAAAAACTTCCTTGATAAGGGAGGCAAGGCTGGGGCTCACGTGCTGCGTGGGCAGAAAGCTCCAGCCCAGTGAACACAAAGGCCTCGTCCAGTTCTGTTTCTCAGGACAGAAGGTCCCCCCCGCCCTGTGGTCTGGCTCTTCTCCTGAATTGGGGGGTATTTCTGAGGTCCTTCCTTGTGCATTTGTGGAATTTGGGAAGAAAAGTTGCCTGTGGAGATGGAGAGGCCCTGGCACAGAGCAGCTGGGGCTGCCCCTGGGTCCCTGGGATGTTCAGGTCCAGGTTGGACTGAGAAGCAGAGATGTTTTATGCTCAGAAACCAATTTTCCTCTCCTGACATTCCCCAGTGATTTGGTGCAAATTCCTGGGAGCTTGGAGGGGATGTTTGGACAGATCCTTCTTCCTGCACCATGGGGGAATTCTTGGGTCTTTCATTCTTCTGACAACGCCACCATGAGAATTGGTGCATTGTCTGCATCCCTGAGCTGTGGCCTCGCTGCTGCTGCCAAGGGAAGCTCTGGATCCTGGCAGAGATTGTGCAAAGAGGGGAACCAGGTGCTCCAAACCCTTACTTTTAGGGCTTCGGGGATGTAATTAATTAATGAATTAATTGTATTAGTGCTGGGATAGCAGCAGGTGAATTATGTCCCCCTCTTGGCCACGGGAGCAGAGCTGGGACCTGGGGCCTGCCAGGAGCTGGGCTCAGCTCGGGGCACTGTGGGGCCAGAAACCAAATTATTTCTGAATTAATTCTGAATTTCTCCCATCCCAATTATTGAATGAATTCTGAATTACTGAATGAATTCTGAATTATTGAATGAATTCTGAATTTTACTGAATGAATTGTGAATTATTCCTCCCTCCCTCCTGCTCAGGAGCCCAGAGAACCCTGCCAGTGAGGGTTTGTACAGCTCTGCTCCTTCCCCCTGGTGTTCAGGGGCTGCCTTGCCACAGATAAAGATCTGGACAGAAACATGTTAGACCTCATCTAGTCCTGCACAAGGGCCACAGCAGCAGCTTCCCAAGGACAAGAGAAAATTCATTGAAAGAAAAAAGTGTATTTTAACTTTAAAGTGCCTGCTCCCCATTCTTATTTCAGTATTTCTTTCCTCAAAGCAAAAATGAGGCTGATTTAAAACCCAAAGGCCTTCCAGGAATGCAGTTCCAAGAGATCTGCAAGACCCTGTGCTGGGAAATGTCCTTTGTCACCTTCCAGAGAAAACTTCCTGAGGGATCCCATCACTCCACAGGTCGTCATTGACCCGGGGAAAATGAAATCTGTCAGTGGCTACTGACAGATCCAGGAGGGCAAAGAGGATTCCTACACCGGGTTGGAGCTCTTGAAAAATATATTAAATAATAATCTCCCAGTCACAGGTGCTCTCGAGTCCCCCCAAAGTCAAACAGAAGTTACAGATCTGCTGTGGTGGGGACACAACCTTGCCCGGGCTGGAGGTGACACTGGTGGCACTGGGAGGGGAGTGGGGCCACACAGGCTCTGGGATCTCAGAGAATGAATCCTAAAAAGGCCTAAAAGGTTTGGAACAGACCTTAAAGCTCCTTCCTGCCGTGGCAGGGACACCTTCCCCTGTGCCAGGCTGCTCCAGCCCCAGTGTCCAGCCTGGCCTGGGGCACTGCCAGGGATCCAGGGATGGAATTCCATCCCAGCCCCTGCCCACCCTGCCAGGGAGGAAATTGTTCCTAAGATCTGATCTAAACCTGTGATTTTTCACTCTGAAGCCATTCCCTGTGTGCTGTCCCTGCCTCCCCTGGGAATTGTCTCTCTCCAGGTTTCCTGGGGCTCCTGCAGGCCCTGCAAGGCCACCCTGAGCTCAGCCCAAAGCTTCTCCTGTGCAGGTGAACAATGCCAGCTGTGCCAGCCTTTGCTGCCAGCAGAGCTGCTCCAGCCCTCTGCTCATCCTGGAGCCTCCTCTGGGCTCTCTGCAGCAGCTCCAGCTCCTCCCAGGGCTGGAATTCCCGAGCTGGCACCAGCAGCGAGCTGGGATGTCACCAGGGCTCAGCAGAGCCCCCCTGTCCCCACAGAGGGGCTTCCCTCCCCTCCAGGCACCCTCTGTCCTCTCCCTGTGTCCTGTGGGGTGGGAGGGTGACCCCACAGCTGGCTGGGGGACACCAGAGCCCTGCCCTGGGACGAGGGGACAAGGAATGGCTGCAGTGCCCTCCCTGGGCCCGGCCTGCCCCCACAGCTCCCTGCCCTGGCACGGACACCTCTGCCACCCCAGACCCTCTGTCACCCCAGATCCTTGCTCCTGTCCCACACCCCCTCGCCAGGCGTTCAGGGAAGAGGCAGGCTGGCCCAGGAAGTGACAGGATCAGATTTTGTCCCAGATTTCCCCGGTGAGGAGGAAGCAGGGCTGGACTGTGCTGTCACTGACCACCCACGCCCTCCTCCTCCTCTTCCTCCTCCTCCCTCATGGATCTCTCACTGTGGCCACCCCAGAGGGAGCCTTTGCTGCCCTAACCCCGTTTCTGAGCCTTCTGCATCGCTGCTTTGACCCATTTCTTTCACCAAATGGATTTATCCGCAAGTGCACTTTCCCTGAGCAGCCCTGGCCCGTCCTCCCACAGCTTTTCCTGGTGATGCTCCGGGGCTGGGTTAAACTCTGGGGCACGTTTCAGCCATTTGGGGAGTTCACCCGCTCAGCCACAACCTTTCTTCACATCCCAGGGTTTTGGTGGCCTCAAACTGGTGCCACTGGTCTGGGGAAGGGAATCTCCTCCCCTTTAAAATCCACCTCAAAAGGGGAGTTCCCTGGGGGCTGTGAAAACAAGAGGATCAGATCCTGCTCCAGGCTCCCAGGGGCAGGGGAGAACTGAACTGGGCTGCCCTGGAGAGGGCAGAGAGGCAGATTTTCCCAGAGACTTGGGTCAGGGTAAGGAATGAATCCCACGGCCTGCTCCTTCACTGAGACGCAGCAACAGCTCAGGCAGGCAAGGGGAGCAGGGGCAGCATCCTCACCCTGAGGAAAAATGCAATAAAGCTCTGGGAAAGAGGGCAGCGAGAAGATGCTGAGATGTTTTCACCCATTTGTTTAAATGCCTCAATCACCACCTCAGTTCCTCTCTCCAGCTGCTGCCCAGGCAACAGCAGCTGGCAAAGAGTGTCAGGCAAGGAGGAGCCATCCCATCCCATCCCATCCCATCCCATCCCATCCCATCCCAATTTCAATCCAAACCAATCCATCCCAATCCCTACCATCCCATCCCATCCCAATCTGAATCTGAATCCAATCCCATCCCATTTTATCCCACCCCATCCCAATCCCAATTTCAATCCCATCCAACCCCATCCCATCAATCCCATCCCAACCCATCCCATCCCACCCAATCCCAATCCCAATCCCAATCCTAATCTCAATCCAATCCCATCCCATCCCATCCCATTATCCCATTCCTATCTGAATCTGAATCCAATCCCATCCCATTTTATCCCACCCCATCCCCATCCCATCAATCCCATCCCAAGCCCATCCATCCCATCCCAACTCATCCCACCCCATCCCAATCCCAATCTCAATCCAATCCTCATCCCACCCCATCCCAATCCCAATCTCAATCCAATCCTATCCATCCCAATCCCTCCCATCCCAATCTGAATCTGAATCCAACCCCATCCCATTTTTTCCCACCCCATCCCCATCCCAATCCCAATCTCCATCCCATCCCATCCCTTCAGCGAGGAGTTTGAGGGGACACCTGAAATGACCTCGCCTTCCTCCTCCCAGCCCAAAACGTGCAACATCCCTGGGGGATGGAGCAGGGCAGCGTCTCTGGGAATGTCCCAAACCCCGGAGCCTTCCTGGAGCAGAGCAGCCTGAGCTCGGGGGTGCAGCACCCAGGGAGGGGCTGGGGCTGGCCCAGGAGGGATTTAGGGTGGATTTTAGGGCAAGGTTCTTCCCCAGAGGCTGCTGGCACTGCCCAGGCTGCCCAGGCAATGGGCACGGCCCCGAGGCTGCCAGAGCTCCAGGAGCCTTTGGCCAGCGCTGCCAGGGGTGCCCAGGCTGGGCTTGCTGGGCTCTGGGCAGGGCAGGGGTGGCACTGGGGGATCCACGGGGGTAATTCCCACTCGGGAATTCCATGATTCCCTCTCTCCTGCGCTGCTCTGGCTGCACATTTGCCATGCCAGCAGCTGCGGTGCCCCCTCAGCACCTCCCACCTGGGCACCTGCAGCGGGCACGGCTCTGCTGCCCTCCCTCCCTCCCTCCCTCCTTCCTCCCTCCCTCCCTCCTTCCTCCTCCCAGCCCGGCTTTTCCCTGCTCGCCTCTGCCAGCACGGGACAGTGCCAGCCGGGCTGGTGGCCCTGCAGCAGCCAGAGCCGGCTGAGCCCCCGCACCCATCCCGGGCCGGCATCTCCGCGCCTCTCCTGGCCCAGGAGGGGCTGGAGCCCGCAGGTGTGTCCGGGATGGGAGCAGGGCTGGAAAAATGGGAACGTGCAGGAGGAGCCCGGGGGCTCAGCAGGGCTGAACTGATGGAGGAGCAGAGCCGGGGCTCCGCTGCCGGGGTTTGTCTGCGGCTCCAGCCCGGCCGGGGTTTGCTCCCCGGGGCAGCTGCATCCCGGGATTCGCCGCGCTGGGGGGGATTAGGGAGGAGGGCTGGGGTTCCACCTTGGAATTGCAGGGTAGCTACATGATGTGTGCAAGAAAACTGCATTTCTGACTTGGGAGCAGAGAAAAGTGGGGTTTGGGGACAATTCACTGGGGGTTTGGGGACAATTCAGTGTCCCCACTGCACAGGTGCTCTTTAAAGCCATGCCAGGAGCTGAGGTGGTGCTGGGGTTCCACTTTGGAATTGCAGGATAGCTACATGCTGTGTGCAAAAAAAAACTGGATTTCTGGCATGGGAGCAGAGAAAAGTGGGGTTTGGGGACAATTCAGGGTGGGTTTGGGGACAACTCAGTGGGGTTTGGGGACAATTCAGTGTCCCCACTGCACAGGTGCTCTTTAAAGCCACTCCAGGAGCTGAGGTGGTGCTGGGGTTCCACTTTGGAATTGCAGGATATCTACATGCTGCGTGCAAGAAAACTGGATTTCTGGCATGGGAGCAGAGAAAAGTGGGGTTTGGGGACAATTCAGTGGGGGTTTGGGGACCATTCAGTGGGGGTTTGGGGACAATACAGTGTCCCCACTGCACAGGTGCTCTTTAAAGCCACACCAGGAGCTGAGGTGGGGTTTTACTTGGGATAGCAGGATATCTACATGCTGTGTGCAAGAAAACTGGATTTCTGGCACAGGAGCAGAGAAAAGTGGGGGTTTGGGGACAATTCAGGGCAGGTTTGGGGACAATTCAGTGTCCCCCACTGCACAGATGCTCTTTAAAGCCACACCAGGAGCTGAGGTGGGGTTTTACTTGGGATAGCAGGATAGCTGCAGGCTGTGTGCAAGAAAAGTGAGTTTCTGGCATGTGAGCAGAGAAAAGTGGGGTTTTGGGGACAATTCAGTGGGGGTTTGGGGACAATTCAGTGGGGTTTGGGGACAATTCAGTGCCCCCACTGCACAGGTGCTCTTTAAAGCCACGCCAGGAGCTGCGGTGGTGCTGCCCGGGTGAGCAGGGAAGGACGGGCCTGGGCGGGCAGGGGAGGCTGCAGAGTTGCCACCCCCAGGTGGGGCTGCAGGAGGTGTTCGCAGACCCCAGAGCTGCAGATCCCTCCCTGCAGCAGCTCTCCCTCCCGGCCGGGGCAGCAGCAGTGCCCTGGATGCTGCGGGGTTGCAAAATTCCCGGCAGCTGGGGTGAGGAAATGGGGCTCCCTTGTGCAATGGGATCGGTGTCACAGCTACTCATCCCTGAAGGAATGGCAGGGAAACGAGCCAGGGAGGTCACTGGATCCTTCATGGCACTGGAGAAGCACCAGAACGTTTGGGAGGCAGAAAATCTGGGAGGTGGGTGATGTGCTGTGCTGATTTTTTTGCTGAGAGTAGCACAGGATTGGATTCTGTGCCATCGAACCCCAGGAAATGGGGATAGAGCTGTTTTCCTGAAGGTGAGTGTTGCTCTAAACTGCCTGGGTTTCTGGGGCTGGCTGCTGATGCTTTTGGCAGCAAGGGGAGAGAGGGTTGGGGATGTTTGCTTGGTGGAAATGGAAACAGAGGTGCTCTGATTTGGGAGAGCTGAGCAAACGCTGCTAAAATCTGTCACTTCACATCCACCTGTTTGTGTGATTAAAATCGCCTTGAAACCTCAGCGGGGAAGAGAAATAGAGGCAGCCAAGAGTCAGTTTTTATGGAATGCTGGAATGGTTTGGGCTGGGAGGGAACTCAAAGCCCACCCAGTGCCACCCCTGCCACGGCAGGGACACCTTCTCCTGTGCCAGGCTGCTCCAGCCCCAGTGCCCAGCCTGGCCTGGGGCACTGCCAGGGATCCAGGGGAGCCCCAGCTGCTCTGGGAATTCCATCCCAGCCCCTCATTTCCATCACAGGGAAATGAGGGACTGGAATGGAATTATGGACACATCCCCTGTGTGCTGTCCCTGCCTCCCCTGGGAATTGTCTCTCTCCAGGTTTCCTGGGGCTCCTGCAGGCCCTGCAAGGCCACCCTGAGCTCAGCCCAAAGCTTCTCCTGTGCAGCTGAACAATGCCAGCTGTGCCAGCCTTTGCTGCCAGCAGAGCTGCTCCAGCCCTCTGCTCATCCTGGAGCCTCCTCTGGGCTCTCTGCAGCTCTCAGTGCTCGAGGACAAAATTCCTGTTGGGCTCCAAAGCTGGGTGTCACAGTTTTTAGGTGTGTTCCAGGACAGAAAATTCCCTTTTTCCGTTGGAACCCTGGTGGCACCAGCAGCCTCTGGCAGCAGCTGCTCCTCTGGAGCTGAGCTGCTGGAGATCAGCCCAGGGCAGGAAGGGCTGGGCTGGAGCTGAAGGTGCCCACTGGGCTGGGTGCCCTCCACTGGGAGCAGGATCCAGGCTCTGGGATGAGGATCCAAGCTGTGGCAGCAGGATCCAGGTTCAAGGATCAGGATCCAGGCTGAGGGATCAGGATCCAGGCTGAGGGAGCAGGATCCAGGCTGTGGCAGCAGGATCCAGGATTAGAGGAACAGGATCCAGGATTAGGGGATCAGGATCCAGGATTAGGGGATCAGGATCCAGGCTGTGAGATCAGGATCCAGGTTTAAGGATCAGGATCCAGGTTTAGGGATGAGGATCCAGGCTCTGGGATCAGGATCCAGGCTGAGGGATCCAGGCTCCTTTGGAGCAGACAGAGCCTGTGCTGTGCCTTTGTTGGGAAGCAGCCAGTGCCAGTCAGGGGGTTCCAGTCAGCCCTGCCATCCCCACAGCTGGCAGCAGCTCCATGAGGGGCCAGATCCAGCTGCAATTCCCTGTGTTTGGAGTCCCAAGTCACTCTGCAGCTCTGCTGTGACATTGCCATGGCCTCAGCTCCCACAGAGGCACCAGGAGCTCTCCAGAGGCTCCCCTTGGCCTCTCCCCATCCAGCTGGGCTCACCCTGGGGTGGCTTTGGCAGCTCTGGCACCCCACGGCTGCAGGGACAGGTCATGAAATCCCAGAATCCCAGACTGGTTTGGGTTGGGAGGGAGCTCACAGCCCACCCAGTGCCACTCTGCCATGGCAGGGACACCTTCCCCTGTGCCAGGCTGCTCCAGCCCCAGTGTCCAGCCTGGCCTAGGATGGAGCTACAGAAACCTGGAGAGAGACAATTCCCAGGGCATGCAGGGACAGCACCCAGGGAATGGCTGCCAGTGCCAGAGGGCAGGGCTGGGTGGGATCTTGGCAATGAGGAATTGTTCCCTGGCAGGGTGGGCAGGGGCTGGGATGGAATTCCATCCCTGGATCCCTGGCAGTGCCCAAGGCCAGGCTGGACACTGGGGCTGGGAGCAGCCTGGCACAGGGGAAGGTGTCCCTGGGTGGCATTGGGTGGGCTCTGAGGTCCCTCCCAGCCCAAACCATTCCATGATTCCACGAGAATTCCCCACCCCGTGCTGGATCTCTCAGTGCTTCAGCCTCAGACCTGTGAGTGCTCAGATAAAGATTTCCCAATGAAAATCAGCACTGGGAGTCATTAATTTACAATCAGCTCCTGTGCGTGACCCTCTCCATGCCTGCGGGAGCTCCGTTCCCTTGGCTGGGAATGTTCTCCTCCCGAGGGACACTGGGGACAAGAGCAGAGCCCTGGCTCTGTCCCCCCGCTTCAGCAGCTCCTTGTGCAGCTTGGATTCCCCGGAAAGGCACGAACAAAGCCCAGGCAGCCTCCAGGTACCCGCTGTTCCTGCAGGGTCATTCCCGGCAGCTGGAGGCTGTGCCCAGCCGAGCTCCCTCCCACGCAGAGCTCCTGGAAAACATCGCCGAGCTGCCACCATCCCCTGCCACAGGTGTCACCGCTGCCCCGGGCTGCCTTTCAGCCTGGACGGATTAGGAATGGTCCTGATGTACTTCCTCCTCAAAATCCCCCAGCAACAATGGCTGAGTGCTCTGGGGGAGGATTCGCCGAGCTGCTCCCGTGGGTTTAAAGCTGTGGGAAACTCTGAGAGCCACCCCGGGGGTGCCAAGGTCACCCTGAGTGACAGTGCCCCACTCCGGTGGTCCAGGGACGTTGGTGTCTCCTTTTCCAGACTCTTTTAAATGAGGGGCTGTGGTGGGGCCGTCAGTCCTGGATGAGGAAAGGCTGGCACAGCTGGCATTGTTCAGCTGCACAGGAGAAGCTTTGGGCTGAGCTCAGGGTGGCCTTGCAGGGCCTGCAGGAGCCCCAGGAAACCTGGAGAGAGACAATTCCCAGGGCATGCAGGGACAGCACACAGGGAATGGCTTCAGAGTGAAAAATCACAGGTTTAAATCAGATCTTAGCAACAATTTCCTCCCTGGCAGGGTGGGCAGGGGCTGGGATGGAATTCCATCCCTGGATCCCTGGCAGTGCCCCGGGCCAGGCTGGACACTGGGGCTGGAGCAGCCTGGCACAGGGGAAGGTGTCCCTGCCATGGCAGGGGTGGGACTGGGTGGGAATTCTCCAAGCCTGGCAGAAGGCTCACACAGTGTGCAAACCTGGAGATGAGAAATGCTGCCGTAGAAACGCCCTGGAATAGGACAGACATTGCTGGGAGAGAAATGGAGCTGGAAACAAGTTTCAGTGGATGGCCTTGCAAATAAAATGGGATAGCTTGGAGAAGCAGAACTGGGAAAGAGGCATTGCAGTGGCAGCCACGAGGGGGAATTCTAGATGAGTGGCTTTAAGGCGCTTACAGCACGGTGTGGCTGAAGCTGATAGGCCAAGAAACACTTGTGATGTATTGTAATTAGGAAATAATTGGCTTCTGATTGTGATGGTGTGAATGATCACATCTGGATTGTCTCACCCCTCTCATGAGACCGAAAATGGAATGAAAGTTTTTAAAACACCTCTCAGTCTTGAAACACCCATCTCTGGGTCAGAAAAGAGCTTAATTTGACATTTATCTGACTCCACCCTCCGATTTTTATCCTTTTCCAGCCAAAGGAAGGGAGAGGTGCCAAGGACAGAAAATCCAAATGTTGGTGCTGTCGAACACCACGGCCCTGAACCTGCTCCTCTCCAAACTGCTCCAGGAGTGCCTGGAACGCACCAACAGCTCCTCTGCTTCCCAGGAGAGCAGTGCCAGCGGCAGCCTGGCCATCATCTACGTGCTGCTGATGCTGGGGCTCTTTGGCTTCTTCACCGTGGGCGTGATGGTGACCAACCTGCGGGCGCGGCGCCTCGAGGGGCCCCGCGACCCCTACAACACCTACATCGCCACCGACGCCTGGCACAAGAAGGACAGGGAGTACTTCCAGGCCAAGGTCCTCGAGAGTTACAAGCTCTGCTGTGTCCTGGAGAACCAGCTGGCCGTGGAGCAGCCGGGCAGGAAGATCCCCGAGGAGAAATCTTCCTAGGGAGAAGCGGGGAAGGATCGCACGCGGCACGGGGACGGTGCGAGCGGCGCCCGCTGCGGGTCAGGGGAGCTGCTGGCCCTTCTGCAGAGCCACGGGTCCTGGCCAGGCTGGAGGAGCAGCGGTGGTGAAGCTGATGGATGTGGGAGATCCCAGTGCTGCCCCAGTGCCCGGCACGGGCGTCGCGCGGGGAGCACCGCGAGGCAACATCGGGATTCACGCGGAACACCGTGGAGTCATCAGCTTCACCTCCTGGCCCAGGGCCTCATCCCTCAGAGGGCAGGGATGGATGGGATTTGGGGAATAAATCTGCCCTGGGGAGGCTGGAATTCCCAGAGCAGCTGGGGCTGCCCCTGGATCCCTGGCAGTGCCCAAGGCCAGGCTGGACACTGGCACACGGAACACCATGGACTCATCAGCTTCACCTCCTGACCCAGGGCCTCATCCCTCAGAATGGGATTTTGGGAATAAATCTGCCCTGGGCAGGGATGGAATTCCCGGAGCAGCTGGGTCTCCCCTGGATCCCTGGCAGTGCCCAAGGCCAGGCTGGACACTGGGGCTGGGACAGCCTGGCACAGGGGAAGGTGTCCCTGCCACGGGAATGGGATGGGTTTGATCTCCCGTCCAACCCAAACCTTTCTGGGATTCCCTGATCCTCCACAGAGGCAAATCTTGGTGTTGCTGGTGTGAAATTAGAGCCTAATTAGGACCTCATTAAGAACCAAACACAGGGCAGAGGTGTTAACTGCCAAGCATGGCTTAGACATTTGATTTCCAGAAAGACCAAATTCTCCCAAGAAATAGCAGCTGAAAGATTTCATTTTCATTTTTGTCCAGCTTAGAATAATGATTTTATAAATTGTACAGTGCTGTGGTAATCTGTTTCCTTCAGCATCATGCCCCTCTTAGTGATAAAACATTAGGAAAATATTCCCAATTTTTTGTCTGAAAAATATTTCCATGGCAGAACGCAGACGTTGCAGGGACACTTTAGTGACTGTGACGGATGTGGCACTTGGGGACATGGTTAATACTGGGTTAAGGGCCGGACTCAAAGGGCTTTTCCAACCTCAGTGATTCCAGGATTCTGATTCCTAGCAGGTCTCCCAGACTGCACCTGCTGGGACCAGTCAAGTTAATTTCCTTCCTGTGGATGGGGCTTGATCCTGGCAGCAAAATCCACGTGCAAAGACTGGCTCTGTGCCATCTGTGCTATGGATGTGGGGAACATTCCCAAATTTCAATCCCAATTAATTATTGCACGAGCCCCAAGTGCCAGCCCCTGGTTGGGAAGGGAATTCCCACTGTGGGAAGAGCAATTCCATAATTTCTGCTGTTAAATCACCCAGAGGTGCTGGCTGTGCCTAGCTCAGGTTCCATCAGCAGCTCCCAGGTGTCCATCCAAGGATCCAACACAAAACCCAGGAAGGTTTTTCCGCCTTTCCCTCCTCCACAGGAGGGACAGGGCAGCCAAATTCAGCTGCTGTGGCACCAACATTCAGCTTCTGTGAGAGGAGAAATCCATCTCCCCTGGGCATTGTGTTCCCTAAAAGAACAGCTTGGAGCTGCCTTGGGGTGAAGGAAGCAGCACTCTGGGCAGGAGTGGGGATTTTATTCCTGCCCTGCAGACACAAATCCCATTTTTGGCTGTGGGGGAGGCCGGGAAGAGGAGCAGAGCAGCTGCTTCCAAGGCAAGGTGAGAGCAGAGAGCTTGGAGAGGGAAGCAATGCCAGCAGAGCCCCTTTCCAGGCATTTTAGAACTGCTCTTCCATCTAAGCAACATTCCAGCCGTGTCTGTGTTCCCAGAGCACTCAGGACACTCAAAATGCAGGGTTGGTGTTTCAAAATTATATTTATTTAGTGCCTACCATTAGGCTGAGGACAAGATCCACGATTTTGGTGTCTGGAGCAGCTTGGAAAATCTCCAGCAACTTAATTATCCCAGTCACTTTTTCCTCTGGAGGAATGACAACCCAAGCCCAGCTCTGGAAAAATGTTGATTTCTCAGCCTGGGCACTGCTCTTTTGGGATCTCACTGTTTAGGACTTGCCCTGGCAGAGGATTTACAGAGCCAGACCCTTGGGCTTGGCTTAAACTTGCACCAAAAATTGCCTTTAATGACGTGAAACCTTTTAATGAGTTAAAACCTTCAATCCATGGAAACATTTAATGGCATTAAACCCTAGGAGTGAAGCTCATCCCCAGGGCTCCCTCCTGCAGCTCTCCCTCCACCCCAGGTATTTGCAGGGATTTGGGGTCATTTTCTTTCCATAGCTCCAGGGGGGTTATTTGTGAGGAGGGTGATGCTCAGCATCAATTGTACCCCATTTCCCCCCCTCTTTTAGCAGCTCTGCCTTTTTATTTAACTGAAATTAAAAAAAGAGAGAAGCTTTGCTGTGCCACCCTCACCCCTGGGTGCCTGTGGTGGATTCACACCTTGCACCTTTCATTCTTGGAGTTCTTTTCTTCCTCTGGTTTTTTTTTTTTCCCACTTGCACAGAGCAATAAAATGTGAATTTCAAGCGCTGCTCGTGGCCTCAGATGTTGTTTTTTCCTCCCAACCTGTTCCACAGGCTCGGGGCAGGGGGCAGATCCTCCCCAGCGGGCACCCACTCACCCGTCCCCTCTCTCCACCCGATTAACCAGGGCCAGGCAGCTGCTGGGACCTCTCCAGAGCGCCCAGAAGGAATATCAAATGCACCAATCAAATGCACAAACATCGAAATAGCAGCGGGGAATTCTTCACCTGGAGCTGGCTCCCGGGGTTTGCAGCCCCCAAGGCCGCTTTGGCTCGGGTGCCAGCTGGGCACGGCTCCCTGCCCCGGGCAGCCAGGCTTGGGGGGGCATTCCAGCCCCATGGAATGACAGCGGGGCTGGAAAAAGCCATGGAAGTGTTGGAGTGAGTCCAGGGGAAGCCATGGAGATGTTCTGAGGGCGCTGGAGCCAGGCTGGGAGAGCTGGGGGTGCTCACCTGGAGAGGAGAAGCTCCAGGGAGAGCTCAGAGCCCCTGGCAGGACCTGAAGGGGCTCCAGGAGAGCTGCAGAGGGACTGGGGACAAGGATGGAGGGACAGGAGCCAGGGAATGGCTTCAAAGTAGGATTGGATGGGATCTTGGGAGTTAGGAATTGTTCCCTGGCAGGGCGGGCAGGGGCTGGGATGGAATTCCATCCCCGGATCCCTGGGCCATCCCACTCTCCAATCCAATCCTTCTGCCAGTTCAAAGCCCGTCTCCACCTGTCCTCAAGAAATCCAGTCTCGCAGAGCTGTGAGCATGGCCCAGGCCCAGCTTAGGGACAGCCAGGTGCCAATTCCAGCTGGAAGGAAAGGTGAGGGCAGCACTGAGGGAAACACATCCCAGGAATGACCCCAGGAGTTCATCTCCAGCCAGGGAAGCGAATCTGTGCTGCTCTGGGGCAGCTCTGACCTGCTGAGATGGAGGGCTCAGCCTCTGCCCTCCCCATCCTGGAGAACTCCAAGCTCTTCTTTCCCACCTCGTGGGGAACTTGCACCTGCAGCAGGTGGGTTTTTGTTTTAGCAGCAGAAATCTTCAGGGCAGCAGGGATGGGAATGTGTGAGTAAACTCTCCTTTGTCTCCTTAAAAAGGAAAAAGCCCAGAAGTTTCTCTCCTCAATGAGGTGAAAAGGCATCTTATAGGACTTGGGGGATTCACCTCAAACTTAAGGATAGCCAGCTGGACAGGAGCCAAAAATCCTGCTTGAGCAATTTACTAAAAAAAGAAGAGAACAAAGGAACTCATGGCTTTTGTGAGGTGTTTTCCCAGGAGCAAGAACCTCTTGCACCTAGCTCAGTTTTTCTCTGTGAAAAGTTTTATTATTTTGCCTTTTATTTAAACCTTTTGGTTTCCATCACTGCCACAGAAGCCATCCTGCTGATTTTGTGCCTTCTGAGCTTTCTTGGGTGTGATATAAATCTCCAAAAGCTTATGAGACCTGGCTCAAAGAAAGCATCTATCAGGAGACGAAACCCCTGGGACTGAACAGCCCAGCTGGAAAATCCTTCCCAGCCAAAGCCCCGTGAGTCTGCAGAGAGCTGCCCTCTGCCACTCGGAGTTATCAGGGCTATCTTTATTTGCAGCTGGGTCAGACCTGCTAAACCTGGAAACTTGTTCAGAGACAAGAGGAGGAAACTGATAAAAATAGAAGATAGGAGCGATCAGAAGCGAGCAGAACATTCTTTACAGCTGATAACCGCTCTTATCTCGTGTAATATTTCCCTGGCGTCCTGTTTCAGTTTTACACGTTGTTATCACTGCCCCAAACTCGGTCCCCGATCTCCTGGTCCAGCTGGAGCCCTGGGCTGGGCACGTGGAAGCTGCAGGGAGCCTTTCTCACGGGTGGAAAACGCCAACCACTTGGTTTTAAAAATTTAAAATTTAATAGGAATGAAATGGTCATAAAAATAGGAATATAATTAGAGTAATAAAAATTTGAAGAGTTGAGGTTAGGACAACACAAGACAATAAGAACAAAGAGTTAAGGACAGTCCGGGTGCCTTTTCTGGGCAAAATAAGCCTGAAAAAGGACCCACGTTAACAGAGGATTAACCCTTAAAAGCAACAGCCTGCTGCATATTCATACACCTCATCCATGAGGTATAAATCCCATCCAAACAAAGGATTCTGGCTGGGCAGTGTCAGCTCCTTCCCCTGAATCCTGACGGCATCTCCAAAACTGAGCAAGGCGGGAAGAAGTTCGTTTCTTCTGAAAAAAGAGCAATAAATCCTCTTTATCTGAAAGATTTCGGTGTCCTGTGGCTGCTGTCTGGTGCGAGCACCTCATTCCTTTCTGTAAAAAATATCCCACACGCACAGTTTCTATTTTAACACTTCGTTAGGACCTAAAGCTGTATTTGAGAAGATTAATAATAACATATTAAAATAAAATTAAACATAACTTTGGTAATACATACAGCATAACTTTCTAACACAACACGTATAATATTCATCCTCATATTTTCAAAAAGCCAATCACAAAACAGGCATTTTCCACAGGAGGAATGGCTGGGATCAGGAGAGGGATTGGGATTGTGCCCCTGAGCCCCTCAGGTGATTCCCCAGCTGCAGAGCTGCCCCAGCCCTGGGCCCAGCCCTGGGAGGAGCTGGAGCTGCTGCAGAGAGCCCAGAGGAGGCTCCAGGATGAGCAGAGGGCTGGAGCAGCTCTGCTGGCAGCAAAGGCTGGCACAGCTGGCATTGTTCACCTGCACAGGAGAAGCTTTGGGCTGAGCTCAGGGTGGCCTTGCAGGGCCTGCAGGAGCCCCAGGAAACCTGGAGAGAGACAATTCCCAGGGGATGCAGGGACAGCACACAGGGAGTGGCTTCAGAGTGAAAAATCACAGGTTTAAATCGGATATTAGGAACAATTTCTTCCCTGGCAGGGTGGGCAGGGGCTGGGATGGAATTCCACCCCTGGATCCCTGGCAGTGCCCAAGGCTGTGACTGTATAGGGATGTGCCCCCTGTTAACAGAGTGACCAAACTGTCCTTTGTCCCCTCAAAAAAGAAATAAGCCCAAAAGTTTTTCTCCTCCATGAGGTCAAAAGACACCTCACAGGACCTGGGGGATTCACCTCAAACTTAAGGATAGCCAACTGGACAGGAGCCAAAAATTCTGCTTCAGCAATTTGCTGGAAAGAGAACAAAGGGACTCATGGCTTTTGTGAGGTGTTTTCCCAGGAGCAAGAGCCTCTTGCAGCTCGCTCGGTTTTTCTCTGTGAAGAGTTTTATTATTTTGCCTTTTATTAAAACCTTTCTGTTTCCATCAGTGCCACAGAAGCCACCCTGCTGCTTTTGTGCCTTCTGAGGTGGCTGAGCTATCTCGGGTGGGAAACAGACCTCCAGGAACTTACAGACCTGGCTCAGAGAGACCCTGAGTTCAGGTGGGGTGGGATGGATGGCCTTGAAGGTCCCTCCCAGCTCCCACATTCTGGGGTTCTCTGGTGCTTCTGGTACCTCCAGGTGCATTTGGAGGAGCTCCTCACAGCACAAGCCATGAAGGGCCACCACAGCTGTGGTGACAGGGCAGAGCTTCCCCCACCTTGTGCCCTCCTGTGATCCCTGATGGCTCCCAGCAGTGAAACACCAGAGCTGCAAAGCTCTTGGAGGAGTTCCATGGCTATTTTCAGCTTTCATCAGCACACGCCAGTCTTTAATGCTCAGTTTTCCTGCTCGGCTCTCATCCTCCTGCGGGGACAGCACCGCTCCTCCTCTGCTGTCCCCTCTCGTCCCCTGGTGTCCCCAGCAGCCACCCCTGCTGGCTCAGCCGTCCCAGCGTGATGTTGTCTTGGCCAAGGGCTCCCTAATGCGCAGCCTGTGGTTGGAAACAGGATGTGAAGCACAGGATGGGAGTGGCAGCCCGGCCGGGAGGTGACACCGCGCGCTCGTGTCCCTGGAGCCCGGCCCAAAACGTGAACGCGAGGCCACAGAAATGGGGATTTCATTTTGGAATTCTTGCCTGGTTGCTCCCCAGGCGCGACCCGAGGGTGATGTGCAGGGTTCTGCTGCCGGGGCTGAGTCAGGAGCGGCGGAGGCTGGATGTGGCTCTGAGCCAGGTCCTGATGCGGATCCTGCACGTGACGGGGAGCAGGGATGGGGCTGGGATGGGACTGGGATGGAGCAGGGATGGGACTGGGATGGGACTGGGATGGGACTGGGATGGAGCAGGGATGGGGCTGGGATGGAGCAGGGATGGGGCTGGGATGGGACTGGAATGGAGCAGGGATGGGGCTGGGATGGGGCTGGAATGGGACTGGGATGGAGCAGGGATGGGGCTGGGATGGGGATGGGGATGGGATGAGACTGGAATGGAGCAGGGATGGGGCTGGGATGGGACTGGAATGGAGCAGGGATGGGGATGGAGCAGAGATGGAGCTGGGATGGAGCTAGGATTGGGATGGAGCAGGAGTGAGACAGGGATAAGGCTGGGATGGGGCTGGGATGGAGCCAGGATGGAGCTGGGATGGGGATGGGAGAAGGTTGGGATGGAGATGGGATGGGGCTGGGATAGAGCTAGGATGGGACTGGGATGGAGCTGGGATGGGACAGGGATGGGACTGGGATCGAGCTGGGATGGGGCTGGGATTAGGATGGAGCAGGGATGAGACTGGAATAGAGCTGGGATGAGACTGGGATAGAGCTGGGATGGAGTAGGGATGGAACTGGGATGACACATGGGCTGGAGCTCGTTCTGTGGGGCAGGGCAGGCCCTGGCATTCTCCTGGTGAGGTGGGATTTTTTAGGGATTTGCAGAGAATTAAATTGTTTGTGGGATTTTCAAAAGGAAGAAAAGCACTGTCCCAACCTGCTGTGTTTATCAGACGTGTTTGTGGGTTTATTCCATACATTTGAAGAGTTTATTCCATTAAATTCCCCATTCCAGGAGGAGGATGAGGCTGCCCCTCCTGCAGGGACCACACCAGTGTGTCCCAGTTGCATCTGGGGAAACCCAGTAAATCCCAGGGTAGGTGGCTCAGATGAACCCATTTCACCTGGAAATCTTCAGGAGAGGGGTGAGAGGAACCCAGGAATTCCAGTGTCAGGGACAACAGGGGACAGCCCGTGCCAGGCCTGGCCCAGTGATACCCTGATCTCTTCCCAGATCCCAAATATCCCTGCTCTGCTGGCACCTCCTGATTTCCATTTCTGCCTCTTTGGGCAGGTCCCACCCAGCTGTTCCCAATCCCTGTGGATTCAGGAATGCCCAGCTGCCCATGGGGTCACAGCAGCATCAAAAAATGGAATTTTGTGGAGAAGGGAGAGGGTGAGAATGGCAGGAAAGCAGCAAAATCTGTGGAGGTCTGTCCTGGGGAGCTCTGTCCCAGTGGAGTGGTGAGGAAGCTGAATAATTCAGAGCCAATCAGGATGGAAAAATGCTGGAAAAGCTTGGGAAAAAAGGGAAGGAAGGAAGGAAGGAAGGAAGGAAGGAAGGAAGGAAGGAAGGAAGGAAGGAAGGAAGGAAGGAAGGAAGGAAGGAAGGAAGGAAGGAAGGAAGGAAGGAAGGAAGGAAGGAAGGAAGGAAGGAAGGAAGGAAGGAAGGAAGGAAGGAAGGAAGGAAGGAAGGAAGGAAGGAAGGAAGGAAGGAAGGAAGGAAGGAAGGAAGGAAGAAGGAAGGAAGGAAGGAAGGAAAAGGGAAAGAAAGAAAGAAAGAAAGAAAGAAAGAAAGAAAGAAAGAAAGAAAGAAAGAAAGAAAGAAAGAAAGAAAGAAAGAAAGAAAGAAAGAAAGAAAGAAAGAAAGAAAGAAAGAAAGAAAGAAAGAAAGAAAGAAAGAAAGAAAGAAAGAAAGAAAGAAAGAAAACGGAACTTTCTGGGACTTTTATAATCAGAATCCCTCTCTGTACAATGTCCAGTCACATCTCCTTTCCCCTCTGGCTCACACAAACTCATTTCTTTCACGGGATGTGCTCCTGTGCAAGGAGTTCTCCAGAGTTCTCCTCCTGCTGAGGAGGAATATTGGGAACATCTGGGGCTCCTGCAGGAAAAAGCAGCACCAAGCTGTTCCCTGGAGCAGGATCAGGCTGAGGGAGTGCTTCGTACAAATCCTGGAGGATTGAGAGGAGCTTTCCTCACAGCCACACTGAGTGTGAGGAGACACAAACAGCTCACAGCTTCCCACGTCTGGGAACCAGAAACCTGGGAATGGGATCCGTGAGTGGCTCTGACCTGCACTGGGACCATCCACGGAATCCTGGAATGCTTTGGGCTGCAAGGGACATTAAAGATCATTATTTATTAATGATGAACATTAAAGATCATTTATTTCCAGCCCTGCTGCCGTGGGCAGGGCCATCCCAGGGTGCTCCAAGCCCTGGCCAAGCTGGCATCTCCTGGGAAGCCAAGATAGCTCAGCCACCCCTGAGACCACGGAGAAGGACAGGACAGATCCTCTCCCTGCCCAAGCAGGGTGCTGGGAAGGGATTTTCCACGCTAAATATCTCTGGGCTCTAACAAATCTCCCCCAGTTCTTGCATAACTCTCTACAGCCCCAAAACATCCCCCTGGACGTGTCCAAGGCCAGCTTGGACATGGCTTGGAGCAACCTGGGACAGGGAAAGGTGTCCCTGCCCATGGGAATGGGATGATCCTCCAGGATTCTGCCTCCAGGATGCTTTGGAGGAAGAGGAGGAATGCTGGGGAAGGGTCATCCCTGAGCATCCCAGCCTCGGGAATGGCTCATTCCTGCAGCAAACACCTCCCAAAATATCCCCCTGGAAGTATCTAAGGCCAGCTTGGACATGGCTTGGAGCAACCTGGGACAGGGAAAGGTGTCCCTGCCCATGGGAATGGGATGATCCTCCTGGATTCCACCTCCAGAATGCTTTGGAGGAGGAGGAGGAGGAATGCTGGGGAAGGGTCATCCCTGAGCATCCCAGCCTCGGGAATGGCTCATTCCTGCAACAAAAGCCTCCCAAAATATCCCCCTGGACGTGTCTAAGGCCAGCTTGGAGCAACCTGGGGACAGGGAAAGGTGTCCCTGCCCATGGGAATGGGATGACCCTCCAGGCTTCTGCCTCCAGGACGCTTTGGAGGAGGAGGAGGAGGAGGAAGAGGAGGAATGCTGGGGAAGGGTCATCCCTGAGCATCCCAGCCTCGGGAACGGCTCATTCCTGCAACAAAAACCTCCCAAAACATCCCCCTGGATGTGTCCAAGGCCAGCTTGGACAGGGCTTGGAGCACCCTGGGACAGGGAAAGGTGTCCCTGCCCATGGGAATGGGATGATCCTCCAGGATTCTGCCTCCAGGATGTTTTGGAGGAGGAGGAGGAGGAATGCTGGGGAAGGGTCATCCCTGAGCATCCCAGCCTTGGGAACGGCTCATTCCTGCAACAAAAACCTCCCAAAATATCCCCCTGGACGTATCCAAGGCCAGCTTGGAGCAACCTGGGGATAGGGAAAGGTGTCCCTTCCCATGGGAATGGGATGATCCTCCTGGATTCTGCCTCCAGAATGCTTTGGAGGAGGAGGAGGAATGCTGGGGAAGGGTCATCCCTGAGCATCCCAGCCTCGGGAACGGCTCATTCCTGCGGCAAACACCTGCCAGGGCATGACCCAGATTTTTTGGGAGGAGTCCCAGGATAACGTGCCGGGATCCACCTGTGGCCGGGCCCTGGCGCCGCTGTCCCCGGTGACCGATGGCCGCCGCTCACGTGAGCGGTGTCACATCCCCGGTGTCACCTGCAGACATTCCTGCATCCCATTTCCTCCGGGCTCAACAGGAAATGTCAGACGCCATCCAGCCCGTGTGCCCCGGGGCCGGGAGCGAGGAAAACAAGCTGGGAGGAGAAGGGGGCTGGGAAATGCTCCAGCCTGGGGCTCATCCCTGCTCCTCCGCTCCTGCTCTGCAGCCTTTCGGGATCTCACAGGGCTTTGGTCATCTCCTGCCTGTGCTTCCAGGGCTCCTGGGACAGGGGACACAGACATCCCTCAGGGCAACTCCCACCAAAACCATCCCGGGTTCTGATGCTTTAAAATCCAATATTCGGGCAAAAATAGCGCCTAAGTTTTTTTTTTTAAATTATTATTATTATTTAGAGATGGGGTAACTGAGAGGTGTTTAATAAATTTTGTTCCATTTTTAGTTTTACGAGAAGGGCGAGGCAATCCTGATGTTATCATTTACACTGCTACAATCAGAAGTTAACTATTTTTTAATTACAATACACTGTAAGTGTTTTTTGGTTTATTAGCTTCTGTTATGTTATGCTGTAAACGTTTTAAAGCTAATTATTTAAAATTACTCTCTTTGAGTCTTACCACAATGTGTCTTTCACAGTTTTCTTTCCTCAAAGTATTTAGTTTTATTTCCAAATCTATCTTTTGAAACTTGTTTTTAGTTTAATTTTTCTCTCAACAATGCTTGTCTTATTTTATGGAATTTCTAAGTCAGCATCTCTTATCTGAACATTTGTGTATAGATGTACATTATGTGAGGGGTTTTTTTGTTAAGGTTTTGGGATTTTCTATAAATCTATTTCCCACAAAATAGCAGCAATTAAGTCTTGCTTGATTGTTTCCTTGCCTTGTGTGTTTTTAAAAAAAAATGAAATTTCAGGAAGAAGGGAACCAAATCCTCAGGGCCTGTGTCCCATAAAACTGATGGAAGCTTCCCAGTTGATTTGCCGCCGCTGGAAGAGTGCCGGGTTTATTCCTTACCACCCTGGCACTCCTGCTCCAGAGCCACTGCCGCAGCTTCTGGAGGAGCACGAGAGCTTCAGAGCGTTTTGTGAAGGATAAAATGAAGAGAAGGCAACTTCCTTACGACTTCACGGGAATCCGAGGAAAACTGGGGAAACTTCCATGTCCCTCCGGATCATCAGCACAAAGCCTGAGGAAGATGAAGGAAAACTGAATGGAAGGAAATCTGTCAACCCCCCCCAGGGTTCCCCTGATGGGGAGACCCCTAAAAAGTTCTGTGCCAGAACTGAGAGACAAAAGGGACTTTTGGGGTTTTTGGTCTTCAGGTTGGTGTTTATTTTTCTCTTATCAACAGTCTGCATCTCAGATTTAGAGTACAAAGACAAGGCACCAAAAGTCACCAGACACAGAGGTTCAGGGTCTTTTAAAGCTGTTTTGTCCAATTAACTCTTTGAACTTAATTTATTTCTACCTTTCTACCAGTAATTAATTATTTGTCTGTTCACACAACACCTGACTGTGTCTCTTTCTAACCCATCACCCTGTGCCACCCACACTGCAGAAGATGGAGCAGATGAAGAACAAGAAGGAGATCAGGCAATGCCCAAATCCTCCATCTTGTCTCTACCCACCTCCATACTAAAACCCCAAAACTCTGAGTTTTTCAGCCTGGGATAAACTCCGCTACTGTCTATTTCACACACAGCAGATTCCAATTCATCCCGAAGGCCTGGAAGCTTTCTCCATGGATGAAGGTTGAAAGCAGCGTTCTCCTGGGGCTCAGGACTTCTCGGGACAGGCAGAGAAACATTCCCTGTGCCCTGGGTTCCAGCAGAAATCTTCCTCATTCCACACTCCCCATGGAAATCCTACACCAGCCCAGCTCAGCCCTGGCAATGGCAGCTGGATGGTGTTGGAGCCCTGGCTGCTGAGAATTTTGGAATTTCTGCGCTGCCAGGCACTGACCCCCAGGAGAACACTGCAGTGACCTGAGGCCATGGAGAAGCTTCCAAAATTCAATAATAAAACTGAGATGAAAGGTGTGCAGCTTGAATAGAAGTGTGTGATATCACAGGCTGGGAAACTCAGAGTGTTATTATACACATTATAATATTGGCTTTTCACAGATATCAAAGTGGATTTTATATGTGTGGTGTTAAAGTAACTTTGTTATAAATATATATATTTTTTATTTCTGTGATTAATTAAGCTTGGACATAGTAATGAAACAGCTATGCTTGTAATAAAATGTCTACTGAGGTGAGATAACATCCAATAAACAGAAAAGGAGAACACTTGCTACAAATATGCTCTTAACACTCACCATCTGCAGACAGCGCAGACAGAGGCCTAGAAACTGGAAGTGATAAGAACAGACTGAAACTACAGCAAAAAATGTGCATACTCTAAATAAAGGCAGACCTAAAGAGGAGCCATCCTAAACAACTCTTGAAACATGTAAACCAAGTGTGAAGTGAAAGTTTACTATACATAAAAGTCTATAAATATACAGCAGGCTAGTAAAATGAAAAAAGTATTTAAGAAGTAACCACGAAAATAAGTGTGCTCTTGGCTAAGTGCCAAACCACACCTGGCTGTAAGAACCTTTGCTCTGTGGTCCTTATCTCCTATTATCCTTTATTCAGCTTCTGAATTTTCACAAGAGGGTGAACGTGGTTTTCACACTGACTTTAAGGGTTTGGAATACAGGAATAGATATATAATAATATACTGTTAGAATACAGCAATAGATATATAATAATGTACTGTTAGAATACAGCAATAGATATAAAGCAACATGGAGGTTTTAGGGTGAGGCTGCTCCTTCTTCTTCATCTTCTCCTTCCTCTCCATGGGTTTGGGTGGTTTTGTGTCATTGGATAAAAAGTCCCCATGGCGGGCACGGGTGGTTGGGTATTGGGGTAAAAGTGAAAATAATTGAGGTGTCATTTCTGAATTGGACAGTTGATCCTTCAAAGGCCTTGCAGAGAGAGAGACAGGGCTCCATTTTCAGTGTGTTGGAGTGAAGTGCTGCAGAACTCAGGGTGTGTGAGACTGTGACAGAGACAAGAACTGATCAACATCTGAGTCCCAACAAGAAACACCCTCTCACACATTTAATCCCAGCCTTGGCTAAAAAAACCCAAAAAATCCTCAGCTCTGGAGGATGTGGGATCCCTGCTGGATTATTGGGATCCCTGCTGAGGACAAGGAGGAATCCTGTACCTTTTTCCCGGGAATGGCTGGGGAGGAGTCCACCCTCACAAATTTTCAGGTCACCAGTTAGAGGCTGGCACTAATCACGGGCCTTAATTAGCAATCAAGCTCCTCTCCAGGGCAGGTTGGACTCATGGATTCTCCCAGAGAACCAGGAAAATTCCCAATGAAACAAAAACCACTCAGCCCCCACGCTGTGCAGGTGATGAAGAGCCAGCACTCCCATGGATTGTTATCCATGTTTATCCTGCATTTCCACTGGACTTTCCATTGGTTTCCAAGGCAAAAGAACCGTCAAATCCAGGGAGGAGTTTGAAACTCTCACTTCAGAGAGGACATGGAGGGGCTGGAGCATGGCCAGGGAACGGAATGGAGCTGGGAAGGGGCTGGAGAATTCCTGAGGGAGCTGGGAAGGGGCTGAGCCTGGAGCAAAGGAGGCTCAGGGGGGCCCTTGTGGCTCTGCACAACTCCTGACAGGAGGGGCAGGGACAGGAGGAGAGGGAATGGCCTCAGATGGCACCAGGGCAGGCTCAGGTTGGAGACTGGGAAAGAAAATTTCCCTGGCAGAGTGGCCAGGCCTTGGGCTGAGCTGCCCAGGGAGGTTTGGAGTCCCTGGAATTGTCCCAGAGCAGTCTGGATGTGGCCCTGGGGACAGGGTTTGGGGTGATGCTGGTGGCGCTGGGGTGGCACTGGGTGGTCCTGAAAGTCCCTTCCCACCCTGGTGATCCAGTGGAACCGGGTGGATTTTCCACGTCCACGCTCCAGCTCTGAGAACCACAGCTGGCGTTTGGCTCTTGGGAATGGTTTAAACTCCTCAGCACCACATTTTGTCCCAAAATCTGGCATTTAGCTGTACACAGCTCCCTCAGCCTGGCAGCACCGGGGTTATCCAGGAATGAGGAGCTTTCCCAGGCCTCTCCTTTCCCCCGGAGCCCTCAGCTCTCCTCCAAACAGCACCTCCTGCTTCTGATTTTCTCCCCATTTCTGCGTTTGTTAGCCAAAGGTGGAGCTCACTCAGGAGCTGCTGAGGCTTTCAAAGCTCTGTGTGCTCTCCAGGGGAGACTGGACACGGGGAAAAAAAGGGGCTGAATGCCACAGGCAGATTTAGGAATATCCCTGAACTGAACTGCTGCAAATTGAACTGCAGCAGGTAAATGCACGAATTGAACTGCACCAGTTGAATGTGCAAATCTCACTGCTGCTGTTTAAATGTGCAAATTTAACTGCAGCAGGTAAATGTGCAAATTTAACTGCAGCAGGTAAATGTGCAAATTTAAATGCAGCAGATGAATTTACAAATCTAACTGCTGCTGTTTAAATGTGCAAATTTAACTGCACCACTTGAATGCATAAATCTAACTGCAGCAGGTAAATGCACAAATTTAACTGCAGCAGTTGAATTTACAAATTTAACTGCTGCTATTTAAATGCACAAATCTAACTGCAGCAGTTGAATGCACAATTTTAACTGCTACAGGTAAATGTACAAATTGAACTGCTGCAGGTAAATGTACAAATTGAACTGCTGCTGTTTAAATGTGCAAATTTAACTGCTGCTCTTTAAATGTACAAATTTAACTGCAGCAGTTGAATGTGCAAATTTAACTGCTGCTGTTTAAATGTGCAAATCTAACTGCACCAGATGAATGTACAAATTGAACTGCTGCTGTTTAAATGTGCAAATTTAACTGCACCACTTGAATGCACAAATCTAACTGCTACAGGTAAATGTACAAATTGAACTGCTGCTGTTTAAATGTGCAAATTTAACTACACCAGATGAATGTACAAATTGAACTGCTGCTGTTTAAATGTGCAAATTTAACTGCAGCAGGTAAATGTACAAATTTAACTGCACCAGTTGAATGCACAAATTGAACTGCTGCTGTTTAAATGTGCAAATTTAACTGCAGCAGTTGAATTTACAAATTTAACTGCAGCAGTTGAATGTACAAATCTAACTGCAGCAGTTGAATTTACAAATTTAACTGCTGCTGCTGCTTCCCAAAGGCTCCTGGCTGCCGTGGGACCCAGCTCTCCCTCCTGCTTCCCAGGAAAAAGCAGCTGAGCTCTCCTCCTCCCTGTGCTGAGCTGCTGGCACCCAGGAAGCTCAGTTTGGAGCGGTCTGTGCTCCAAATCCCGGCTGAACCCGGGATGTTGCAAGGGCTGCCCGGGGTTTGTGCCGCTCCTGGAGGGGATTTGGCAGGGAAGGGGTGGAACTGAGCTGGAAAAACGCCCCTGCCCGGCTGGCAGAACAGGCTGGAAGGGCTTGGGGCAGGAGATGGGAGCTCAGATAGAGAGGTTGCCTCATCCAGCATCCTCTTTCCTGTTCCTGGCTACTTTCTTTGCCCATCCTTTCTCCAGAAGGTGAAGCAGGGCTGGAGGTGTGCCCTGAGCAGGGACAGCTCTTCCAGGGACAGGGGCAGTTCCTGGGGGTCTGGGCAGGGAAGGGAGTGGGATTCAGTGATCCTGGCGGCTCCTTCCCAGCTCAGGGAATCCCTGGGAGTGGGATTCAGTGATCCTGATGGCTCCTTCCCAGCTCAGGCAATTCCTGGGAGTGGGATTCAGTGATCCTGGCGGCTTCTTCCCAGCTCAGGGGATTCCTGGGAGTGGGATTCAGTGATCCTGGCTGCTCCTTCCCAGCTCAGGCAATTCCTGGGAGTGGGATTCAGTGATCCTGGCAGCTCCTTCCCAGCTCAGGCAATTCCTGGGAGTGGGATTCAGTGATCCTGGCTGCTCCTTCCCAGCTCAGGCAATTCCACAATTCCGAGATCCCTCTGGTGCATCCAAACCCAGCGAGGGAGCACCGGGACACCTCGGACAGCCCCTGAGTCTGAAACCGCCCACAATTTCGGGGGATTTATGTCCAATAACCCCAAAAATCCCCCCCAGACCCACCATCCTCTCTTTCCAACAACAAACACCCTCCCAGAACAACTTTCCTGCCTCATTTTCCCCACTGCTGGGTCCTCCCCGGAGCCACCCTCCCGCTGGGCTCGGTCAAGGGACACCTTTTGTCCCTTTTTGTCCCTTTTCGTCCCTTTTCGTCCCTTTTCCCGGAGCGGGAGCCCGCCAGGTCCGGTGAGCTGTCCCCGCCTGCCCGGCCACTCCCTGCTGTGACTCTCCCCAGCCGCAGCCGGGCCGCTCCTCCCCTCCGCTCCTCGAATAGTTAAACCGCGGGGACAGAGGGACGGAGCGACACACGGACACGGCGGGCGCCGCAGGAGAGGGAGCTGCGGGCGGGTGAGAAGCTCGGGCACAGCATCGCTGCTCGGGAGAGGTGAGCGCTGCGGGGATTGTCCGTGTGGTTTATCGCAGTGGTTTATCCCCCCCGGGAAAATCAGCCGCGTTTAACGCCCTCGGTATTGGGAATGCTGCTTAAAAATTGATTCAAGATGGCATTAGGTATGCAGAGGCATTAGGTGTGTGTGTGTATATACATATATATATATATATATATATATATATATATATATATATATATATATAGTGTGTGTGTGTGTGTGAGAGAGAGAATATATACGTATATATGTATATATGTATATATATGTATGTATATATATGTGTATGTGTGTATATCTATATGTATATCTATATATGTACATATATAAATATATAGATAAATGGGTGTGTATATATATGTGTGTGTATATCTTTATGTATATGTATATAACTGCATATATATAATGGGTATATATAATATATATATGTATATACATATAAAGATGTTTGTATATATATAAATGTATATATAAATATGCATATATACGTATGTGTATATATACATTTTATCTATATAAAATATAGATATAAATATATATTTATAAATTATATATATTAATATTAAATATATAAATATATCTATTTTATGTATAAATAGATATCTTATATAAAAATAAATATGTTTATACATATATATGCATATATATATCCCATATGTATATCTATATCTCTCTTTCTATATGTGTATACAAAGGCATATATATGTATATATATACATGTATGTATGTATATATATATATAATGTGCATATATTAAATATATTATATATATATTTATATATGTAAATATATACAGATTTATCTATACAGATGGATATATATGTATGTGTATGTATAAATTTATGTATTTGTATATAAATATATATAAAGATGTACGTTTATATATAATACATATTTTATATTAATATATATAAATATAAATATATATAAATATATATTTCTATATAAAAATAAATATATGTTTATACATATGTATGTGTATATATATCCCATATATATATCTCTATATCTTTCTCTAAATATGTGTATATATATGTATATATATGTGTATATATACATGTATATATGTATATATATATTATGTGTATATATGAAATATATGTATATACATATAAATATGTTTGTATATGTACATGTAAATATATATACATTTATCTGTACATATACATATATATGTGTGTATATAAATTTATGTATTTGTATATAAATATATATAAAGATATACATTTATATATAATATATATTTTATATTAAAATATATAAATATTTTATATTTAGATTATATTTTCTATTTATATTACATAAATATACAAATATTTTATATATAAATAAATATATGTATCTACATATGTGTGTATATATATCCCACATATATATTAAAAATATGTATATACCTATAATATATATGTGTGTATACATATCCCATATACATATATCTATCTCTCTCTCTTTTCACATATAATACAACAGAGGCTTGTAGCTCTGCTTTTGTATTTTAATGTGTTTGTCAGTCTAAGGGGAGGAAAAATTCTAATGTATTTCAATACTTAAACAATTTTTAAAAATTTAATATATCTTCATGTGTTTGTCTGTGTAGGGGGAGGAGAAATCTTAATGCATTTCAATATTTAAAATTTTCAATGTATTTTAATGTGTTTGAGTAGGGGGAGGTGAAATTTTAATGTATTTTAATATTTAAGATTTTTTATATATTTTAATATGATTGTCTGTGTAGGGGAGGAGAAATTTTAATGTATTTTAATATTTAAGATTTTTTATATATTTTAATGTGTTTGTCTGTGTAGGGGGAGGAGAAATTTCTGCAAACCCCCGTGTGTGCGTGGATTTTATTTATTTTAATCTCCTTCTGAGGCAGGAGATATTTTTTATACTGACATTTTTTTTTAGACACTGCTTTTTCAACATATTGATTTCTTAAATATTGATTTTGAAATATTTTTAATCTATCGACTCTTTTTATATATTGAGATTTGGGGTGCCTGTCCAACACCTCACGGAGCAGAAGACACTGCTTCCCTCAGGCAGCAAAGCTTGAGCACCTGAAAAATCAGAACTCTGGGCTTCAGATTCAATTTTAAATCCCAAAAACTGGACCGGTCCCTCTCCAGTGGTGGCAGGAATTGGGGAACCCAGAGAATTCCACAAGTTGTCTCAGCTTCAGAGGACGGCAAATAAACAGAATTTTGGGGATGGGATGGCTTGGGGGTGGGCAGAGCGAGGGGTTGGTGGTGGTTTTTTGGAGGTAGGATTGTGCAGGGGGTTTGGAATTCCAGCAGCAGGAGGAAGGATTGGGGATTTATCCCTGAATTTTGGGCTCTGTGCCCCTCATGGCACTGCCCATAAATCCCGTGGAGAAGAATGGTCTGGAGGGGCAGGGCAAGGAGAGCTGGGCTTGGGGAATAATCAGGAAAACAATGGATTTTCAGTTGGTTCTTGCAGCCTAAAACCTTCACCTGTGGTTGAGCCAAGGAATAAATCCCATCCACCCCTGAGCAGAGCTGGGATCATGGATGGAGTCCCTGGGCAGAGAACATTGCCAGGAGCACCTGGGGACAGGACAGGGGAATGGCTCCCGCTGCCAGACGGCAGGGACGGGTGGGATTTTGGGAATCAGGAATTGTTCCCTAATTTCCAAAATTCCCAAAAAGCTGGGGCTGCCCCTGGATCCCTGGCAGTGCCCAAGGCCAGGCTGGAGCAACCTGGGACAGGGGAAGGTGTCCCTGCCATGGCAGGGGGTGGAACAAAATTATCTTTAATTATAGATTATAGATGATTTTAAGAAACCAGATTGGGCTGGGGCAGAGGGGAGAGTTTTATAATCCACGAGTTTTATAATCCACGGGCACCGGGAATCTGGAAGGGATTTTGCCTTTCTGTTCTCCCATGGAGACAAAAAAAATTCAGCTCAAAGCCACACCTGAGCCGCGTGATCCCACACGCCCAGGGCTGCTGGAATTCCTGGGATTCCCTGGAACATCCCCAGCTCCGGGGGCTGTGCCTGTGAATCTCCCTAAATCCCGGGCCGCACACGCTTTGTTGGGGCGGGAGGAGATCCCGGGCGCAGCAGCCGGAGCCCGGCAGGATAAACACAGCCAGTGGCAGTGTCAGCAGAATCCATCCACAAACGCCACAGGGTTGTGTCCAAAGAGGAGACAGAGGAGCCCTTTGATTTATTGGAATAAAGGGAGAGGACATAGGGCAATCCCCTGGGATCTCTCAAATTTTTGGAGGATTCTAATTTATTCTAATTTCTCGGCCGCGTTTCCCTTCTCTCTTTCCCCATGGCTGAGGTACATGAGAGGCACAGACTCCCCTAAATGTCTGATATTGAAGATTTCCCTCCAGTGTAGAAGCCTCCCTTTTCATTTTTAATTCTTACGGAATTTAGAGGTTTTTCTTCCCCATTATTCCTTTCAATGACCCATTTATTTTATCGGCAAACCCAAAGTTCATCAGTAAAAGCAAATCTCATTTTCCATTCATCAACCGGTGGGATCCTTCCCATTGTTTCTTTTATCTCCCAGTGCTGGTTTTATCCACCAGCAGAGCCACAGCTGGTTTGGAAAGACAAATCTGCTATTCCTCTAATATATATACATGTATATGTATATATACATGTATGTGTGTATATATATATATATATATATATATATATATATATATATATATATATATATATATATATATATATATATATATAAAATGTATATATAAATGTATACATATGTATAAATTTATATATATATATTTGTACATGTATGTGTGTGTGCATAGATACATATATATTTTATATATAAATATATAAAATATAGATAAAATATAAAAAATCTAGATTTATATTTATAAAAATAGATTAAAATATGTATTTATCTCTATAAATATATATAGTATGTTTATAAATATGTATATACATATATATGTGTGTATGTATATCCCATATATATCTATATGTTTCTCTCTCTCTATAATATGTTTATACATACATATGTATATATATATCTATCCCATATATATAAATCTATCTCTCTATCTCTCTCTCTTTAGTCTCCTTATTTTTTCAGGGTTTTTTAAAAGTTCTCTTGTTCTCATTAGTTTTAAGTTTTAAATGTGAACGCGCTGTTTTAAACCCACTTTTTAAAACCCACTTTAGAAACCTTTAAACTCACTTTTAAAATGGGTTCTGGTAGGAAATTTCAGGCAGAGCCGAGCCCTCGGGTGTGGTGAAGCACCTGAGCTCCGGCTGCAGGAGGTGAGGTTGGTTCCCTCATTTTTAAAGACCCTTGATGAGCAAAACAGGATGAAAACCAAGGGAAACGGAGACAAGGAATGGTGGAATGGTTCTGTTGGAAAGACCTTAAATCCCACCCAGTGCCACCCCTGCCATGGCAGGGACACCTTCCCCTGTGCCAGGCTGCTCCAGCCCCAGTGTCCAGCCTGGCCTTGGGCACTGCCAGGGATCCAGGGGCAGCCCCAGCTGCTCTGGGCACCCTGTGCCAGGGCCACAGCACCAGGAAAGGGAATGACTTGGAATTAGCAAAAATTGCATGTTTGGGATGAAACTGTTGGGTTAGATTTACAGCCCTCATGGGCAGATTGGCACAAAGCTTTCCTGAGATTGTCACATTCTTCCCAAAGAAGGCATTTCAGAGAGCTAAAAATGACCCATGGATTTCTGTCAAAACGGGGAAATTGTTGCTGCCAAAAGTTTAATTTTGGGCGTGGGACTGGGAGACGGAGCAAAAATTTACTTCATCTTTAGATTTTTCAGAATGGCAGGATTTTGTGGTTTGCCTGGAGGCAAGGGTTTGCCCAGAGCAGCTGGGGCTGCCCCTGGATCCCTGGCAGTGCCAAGGCCAGGCTGGACACTGGGGCTGGAGCAGCCTGGCACAGGGGAAGGTGTCCCTGCCATGGCAGGGGTGAGATGAGATGATTTTCATGTCCCTCCCAACCCAAACCATTCCTTGATTCTGTGACAATCCCAGCATAGATCTCCTCTCCTTTTGGCGAGGTTGCTTTCCATTGAGATAATCCCTGGACTGGCAGGGTTATTCCCAAGTTCTGGCCCTGGTGCTGCATCACCAGCAGAACAGAAGCAGCCTGGGGGAATTGCGTGTGCCCGTTTTCCACGCAGACAGCACAGCTTTGCATTCCCTGAATTCCTGCCCTAACTTGCACTGGCTTCCACTGTGGAGCTCTGCCTGTCAGATGTGCAGCTGGAGGATGGAATCCTGGAATATCCTGAGTGGGAATAAACCCCCAGGGATCATCCCTGCCCTGCCCAGAGCCCAGCAAGCCCAGCCTGGGCACCCCTGGCAGCGCTGGCCAAAGGCTCCTGGAGCTCTGGCAGCCTCGGGGCCGTGCCCATTGCCTGGGCAGCCTGGGCAGTGCCAGCAGCCTCTGGGGAAGAGCCTTGCCCTAAAATCCAACCTAAATCCCTCCTGGCCCAGCCCCAGCCAGGATCCTGTCCCTGTCCCAGGGAGCAGAGACAGGAGCTGCAGCTCAGGTGAGCTCGGGCTCCTCCAGGTGAACATCCCAAGTGCAGAGGACAAGGAGTGGTGTGAAGGCCCAGGGCTCAGCTAATCCATTCTTTTTCCCTTTGTTTTGTTTAGATTTGGCCTCTGGAGCGGAAGCTGCGATGGCTTTGAGCAACCACACCAACAGCAGCTCCGCGCTGCCCAATTTGCTCCACATGGAGCAAAAGAAGGCCCTGCGCTTCAACAACTACAGCAACCCTGCCCTGGAGCTGCAGGAGGAGATCATGGCCTCCTTCTACATCCTCATCATCGTCGGCTTCTTCGGCTTCCTGCTCTTTGTCATGATGCTCAGCAACATCGTTTCCAGCAAGCCCGAGAACTACATGGACTACCTGTACTCGGGCAAGCTGAGCCCGCCCCGGGGCCAGCTGGAGCTGCCCCAGACCCACAGCAAGGACACCAAGGACACCAGGGACACCTTTGTCATCATCAACAGCGCTGCCTTCCTGGACCTGCAGCGGCAGGACGGCACAAGCCAGCCCGGGGCTGAGGGGCTGAGCACAAACTCGGTCCTCAGGGATGTGTGAAAATGTTTTTTTTTTCATTTTCCTTCTGTTCAGCCTACCCAGGGATCATTTTCCTCCTTGGGGAGGCTTCCCACGTGCAGCAGTGAAGGCACTGGAGGGGAACCTGTGTTATTCCAGCTCCAGGCCTTTGGATGAGGGGCTGGGGTTGAATTCCCTCTTGGCTGCTCTCCCATGGCTGTTCCTGTCGTGTTTTCATGGCTTGGCTCTCAGGAGAAGGGATCACCCTTCCTTTGCTGCTGCCTCCAGCAGGGCCAGGCCGTGTCCAGCTGGGACAGAGTGTCTGTGCCTGCTTCCTGGTATTCTTTATTCCCTAATTTATTTGGGAGCTCAGAGCTGCCAGTGAGCCCAGCTGGCACAGTCACAGCCGCTGTGTCCAGCCTCAGGTGGTGGGAAAGGGTTGAAGATCTGTGTCCAGCCATTCCACAAGGAATGAAGGTTATTCCAAGGATCTGGAGGCACGTGCTGGACTTGGACTTGTTCGGCCTGCAGCAGGTTTTGGACAGTGGTCGTGCATTTCTCAGCAGCTCTTCCACACTTGGCTGCCCCAAACCAGGAAAATGAGGAGGGCCAGGACATCCCATTCCCAAGGGCTTGGAGACAGGACAATGGGAATGGCCTGAAGCTGCCAGAGGGCAAGGCTGGATGGGATCTTGGCAATGAGGAATTGTCCCCTGGCAGGGTGGGCAGGGGCTGGGATGGAATTCCATCCCTGGCAGTGCCCAAGGCCAGGCTGGACACTGGGGCTGGAGCACCTGGGACAGGGGAAGGTGTCCCTGCCATGGGATGATCTTTAAGGTCCTTCCAATCCAATGCATTCCATGCTCCTGATGTCCCTCCCAGAGCCCCCCTGGGCAGCCTCAATGGGCTGACAATTCTCAGCTGGAGCCCTTGGGGATGTGGCACTGCTGTGCCAACGACCCCAAACGATTCCTTCAGGGTTTAGTGCCACCCCTCTCCTCAGGGAATCCCACAGAGCTGCTGCTGCTGCTTCCCCAGGGTGGTGACAGGAGCCAGGGGGGGTGTTGCAGTTCTGGGGCGTCTTCTGCAGGTCCCCACGGGGCTCAGGAGTGCTCAGTCTGTGCCCTGCAGAGTCCTGGAATCCAGGGTGGGAGATGTGGAGAGGCAACTGCTGGCAGAGGGTTCCAGCTTGCCACACTTGGTCCAAGAATTCACTGGCAAAAGCTCTGGAGTCTGCAAATCCGAATGGTTGGAGACCAGTGGGGCAGATACTGTGAGAACCTTGAGGCATTTGGTTATAGGAGTAAAAATCCTATGAAATTGTGAGTCTGGATGTTGGGGGTTCCTCTCAGCCTCCTTTATGTTCCTTTGTGTGTTTGCTCGTTGTTACTGACAGGGAAAGAATTCCCAAGAATTTTATAGGGAGCACGATTTCCTAATTCTCCTCCCACAGGTTTTTTACTGTCTGGAACTTCACATTTTGCTACTGTGATGTTTTTCTCTCCCATATTTTCCTGAATCCTTTTCTGCCATGACAAAGTGTTGCTATTATGGGATTTTGCCACCCTTTGGGCCAATCCAACTGCCTGGAATTGATTTATTCCATGTGGGCAGCATCCTTAGAGGGAGTTTTCAGAGCCTGATCTCCTCAGAACTGTTCCAAGGCTGCTACTTCCAGCTGATATCCAAGCTGAAACCCAAACCACTCTCTTGGTTTTCCACACTTGCCCTTGGAATTCCAGAGGTTCATCTTTCCAGCAGAGACTCCTCTATTTTTGGACAGGTGCATATTCCCAGCCACTGGCTCCAGCAGGGGCCAATTAGGGATTGGGGTTGGTTTTGGATCCTGTTCCTTTGGCTTCCCCGAGGTCTCCACAACTCCAGTTCCCAGCAGCCACGTTCCATTGCTGCTGCTCAGCTGCAAAATGGGAGATGTTTAAAGGTAGAAACAACATTTGCACTTCCAGGTTTGTTCCTTCTCCCCAGTGGGGCTGTTTTCCAGAAGGGGACAGGCGGCACCATCCAAAATTGGATCCAGTTTCTGCCGTGCCAGCACCGAGAGGAGATTCCAGCCTGACTTCCAGCAGCTCTGAGAATTCCTGCTTTGCACACCCAGCTTCTCCATTTTCCCATGCAACAGCATCGGGAAGCAGAGTTGGTGGAGCCTCATTCCACAGTGGGATCCAGGTTTTGGAGGTGCCTCATCCCATTGTGACACCCAGGTGTTGGAGGTGCCTCATTCCATGGTGAGATCCAGGTTTTGGATGTGCCTCATTCCATGGTGAGATCCAGGTTTCAGAGGTGCCTCATTCCACAGTGGGATCCAGGTTTTGGAGGTGCCTCATTCCACGGTGAGACCCAGGTTTTGGATGTGCCTCATTCCATGGTGAGATCCAGGTGTTGGAGGTGCCTCATTCCACAGTGAGACCCAGGTTTTGGATGTGCCTCATTCCATGGTGAGATCCAGGTTTCAGAGGTGCCTCATTCCACAGTGAGACCCAGGTTTTGGATGTGCCTCATTCCATGGTGAGATCCAGGTGTTGGAGGTGCCTCATTCCATGGTGAGACCCAGGTTTTGGATGTGCCTCATTCCATGGTGAGATCCAGGTTTTGGAGGTGCCTCATTCCACAGTGAGACCCAGGTTTTGGAAGTTCTTCATTCCATGGTGAGACCCTGGTGTTGGAGGTGCCTCATTCCATGGTGAGATCCAGGTTTCAGTGGTGCCTCCTTCCACGGTGAGATCCAGGTTTATGAGGTGCCTCATTCCATGCTGAGATCCAGGTTTCAGCCTCCATCACCCACTCCAGATTTTGGGCAGGGATTTCACCTCCTGCGCCAGTGGCTGCTGCAAGGAAGGGCCAGGCTGGAAGTTGAACTCCACAGGGAAGGGCAAACTGAGCTTCCGACAGCAAATTCCCTGCTGAGGGATGACAAAACTTGGTATTCCCTTGGGAATGAGCCCATTCCTGCTCACGCCTTCACCAGCTCCTGCAGGTGGCTGAGGTGGGTCCTTCCCTCTGCAATGGGGGCTCCGCATCCAAAAAAAAGAGGGGAAAATCAAATTCTGACCACTCAGGATCTGGTTGGTGGCTTTGTCCTTCCCAACCACTCTGTCCCAGCCCCTTGGAGCTTTTTTCCCTCCCCACCCCAGGGAGATGAGGCTGTACCTGCACCATTCCAGCCACACTGATAAAAGCTCCAAGTCCCAAAGAAATCCTGATCCTACGGAGTCCAACGTTCCTGTTTCCACCCAGAATGGTGGCTGGGAGGAGGCAGAAGCCATGAGGGGAGTGGGATAAACTCAGCCTTGGCTGAGAATTCCTAATGCCCAAGCCCAAACTCCATCAGTTTTCACAAAGCCTCTCCCTGGTTTAGCAGGAAACCACCAGCTCTTGTGCTGACTCTGTCCTGAGGAGTAGAAGGCTCTTAATTTAATTATTGTCTTAATTTATTTTCCAATTTTCCCGCTTTTTTCTCTTTCCATCCTGAGGCCATCATTGATTTGGGCAAGTTTTTCTCTCTTGGTTCCAGCAGAGCTAAAATTACCCACTTTTGGAGAGTGTTTTTGACACCAGAAATAGAACTTTGGTGTGGGACTTCAGCTCATGCTCAGGAATTCATCAGCCAGAGGGAAGGAAAAGAGATTATTTAAATTGGGGATGGTGTTGGTTACAAAAAGAATCCTAATCTTTGTCACTTTGTGTAAGACTGGGAGAGGACCAAATTCCCTGTGGAGAGTTGGTTTTGGAAAAAAAAAAAAAAAAGAAAGCTGTAAAACATTTAATTTAGATAAAAATAAAATATTAAATTTCAAACTTAAATTTAGCTGTAATATAATACAGCAGTAAAAAATAAACCTACTGTCGCTGTGTATTTCATTATGTTCTGAATTTCACGATGTTTTTAGTTGGCATTTTAAAATAAATGTGAAAATGTGTGTAAAATAAATGTTTCCGTGATGATTTTTAGCTCGAATCTCAAATGTGGTGGCGGGATGGTAATGACATAATGACCCCTGAAGTGGCTAATTGGGATCTAAGCGATAATTGCCACCCTAATTGCTCCATTAACAGGGACTTCGTGCTGGGGGAAGGGGTAAATTTGGTGGTTTTGTTGGTTTATGTCGCTGCTCCAGGGCTGGGACAGAGAATCCCCTGCTCGGTGACACTGGGACTTCCAGGTCTGCTCCCGGTATCCTTTATTAAAGCACATATAAAAAGCACATATTAAAAGAACACTAATAAAAGAGAGGATTTGAAATCCAAATGGTCATTTCAGGTGTGCCCCATGAGCGGGTGCATCTCTGCTCTGCTTGGATCAGGGATGGATAATTTACACAAAAACGGGCCAAAAATCCAATTTCACCACCCTTGTGAGTAATTCCCGATATGGGAGCCACGAGACCAGGCCTTGGGTGTAAATTCCCCAAATTTCAACAAAGAGAGGGAAAATGAACTCCATGGATCAAAGCTGTCTCTGACTCCTTTGTGGCTAAAGGAAAATCTGACAGCTGAGTGGGCCAAGCCTCGGGGTGTTTTGGTTTCCTGAGAGATCCTGAGGCTTCATTTAGTGTTTGATCACCTGTGGTGACCCTCTGGGTTTGTCTGAGCCCATCTTTTCCCACAGGGTCACAGCAACAGCTGCAGAGGGATCCTGACAGGCTGCTCCAAAATAGCCATACCTGCTAAAAACCTGTCCAAATATTCCAGAAACTCCATGGCTGAAGGTCAGAGACCACATCAGGATGCCCTGTCCTTAATTCCTGCTGGAGAGGGACACCTGGGATGCTCCTTTGTGGCTAAAGGAAAATCCCAGAGTCACAGAATCCCAGTTTCTGGGCCCAAGAGACTTCCATGGGCATCCAGCATCAGCCCAAACTGTGTCCCCAAGGGCCACATCCAGACTCCTCCATCACCTCCCACAGACAGTGACTCCAAACCTCCCTGGGCAGCTCATTCCAAGGCAGGGAAATTTTCTTTCCCAATCTCCAACCTGAGCCTGCCCTGGTGCCATCTGAGGCCATTTCCTCTCCTCCTGTCCCTGCCCCTCCTGGCAGGAGTTGTGCAGGGCACTGAGGTCCCCCCTGAGCCCCCTTTTCTCCAGGCTGAGCCCCTTCCCAGCTCCCTCAGCTGCTCCTCCCAGGCTGTGCTGGTGGCTGGGCAGTGCTGTGAAATCAGAATGAGGAAAGGAATGGCTGTGGTGCCTCTGTCCCCCGGGGAAAGGCAGGGCTTGCACAGCCCTGGGCTCCTCTTGAGCCACAGCTCTGCTCACCCCATGGCCCAGTGACTGCTGCCCTGCCCTGCTGACCCCTCTGGGGACAGGGAGCAGCACAAATCCCAGCCCTCCCCTGCTGTGTCTGGGCTCACAGGGAGGAGAACAAGCCCAGACCTGCTGGGCTCAGAGTCCTGGCTCTGCTCCCTCCCCGGGCTTTGGTTCCAGGGCTCTCTGCTGCTGTTCCCACCCCTGTTCCATGGAAAGGTGTGTCCTGCCCTCCCTGGCACAGCAGAGCCTGTGGCACCAGGAATGGCACCAGAGGGTCATGGAATCATGGAATGCTTTGGCCTGGAAGGACCTCAAAGCTCATCTTGTTCCATCCTCCTCCCCCTGTGCCAGGCTGCTCCAGCCCCAGTGTCCAGCCTGGCCTTGGGCACTGCCAGGGATCCAGGGATGGAATTCCATCCCAGGGCCTGCCCACCCTGCCAGGGAACAATTCCTCATTGCCAAGATCCCATCCAGCCCTGCCCTCTGGCACTGGCAGCCATTCCCTGGCTCCTGTCCCTCCTTGTCCCCAGTCCCTCTGCAGCTCTCCTGGAGCCCCTTCAGGCCCTGGGAAGGCTCTAAAATCTCCCCAGAAGCTTCTCTCCTCCAGGCTGGATGACTCCAATCCCCTGCTTCCCATCCATTTAGCACCAGGAAATATCCCAAGGAAGAAATCTGTGCCACAGGAATTGTCCCTCCTGGTTTGGATTCCTTGGGAAGACGAGGGGGAAGCCCCCATGAAGGATTCCATGGAAACAAGCATTAGGAAAGAGGAAGTTTCCTTCCAGGTTCCCAGAAAATAAAGGGAAAAAACAGAACAATCTCCTTTTCCTGGGAAAGCTTTGTCAAATCCCTTCCCATTTCCCTCTGGGAGGTTGAGGCCTGGCAAAACCTTTCTCCCCAGTCCCTTTTAACGTCGTGGAAACCTGTGGGCAGGAAAAAGAGCTGAGTCTGAAATCCAAGGAGCTTTGGGATCGTACAGAAACCCCTCCAAGAGGAGCCCTGGCCTTTCCTCCAGTCCCCCTTCGCTGCTGTGTCGGATAATTACAGCCCATGTTTTCCACAAAACCCCGTAACCCTTCGTGGGGAAGGAAAATATTGTGGCTGGGGCAGCTGTGACTCAACTGGTAATTTGGGATGACGAGCAATTCCTTGAACATCTGACTCAAGTTAATGGGAGGATGTTACCCAACAGCAGCACCTTAGTCAAGAGCCCTTGGAATAACAGCCCAGCTCCTCAGCAGGGCTTGAAATCCCCATCATTTTATGGGTTTGCCAGCAGGAGCTCCTGGAGGGAGGCTCAGGGCGCTTGGACATTGCAGGAGAGCAAAGATGAGCTCTGCTCCCTCTCAGGAATCTCTGCGGGTGTGGAGATTTTCTCTAAAATGTGGGAAAAAATAATTAAAGGGTCTTTGCATAAAGACCAGAGGCAGAGGAAAATGTTGGGGAGAAGCTGTCACAGATGTCCCTCTGCTCCAGCTGGAATGCAAATCACTCGAATTTCCATCATGTCCCACTGACTAATGACTCCTGAATGCTTTTCCAAGCCTCATCTTCATGGGGAAAAAACAAACAAACCCACAAACATTTCTTTTTCCTCCAGGTCTTGGAGCAGGTCTGTAATGGATCACCCCATTACCCAAAACATTTTGAGATGGGAACGTTTGAAATGGGAACATTTTCCCCCATTTTCAAGTCCTCAGGGCCAGAAGCGCTTGGGGACATAATTTAGGGGTGATTATGGTGGGACTGGAGGATCCTGGAGGTCTCTCCCAAGCTGGATGATTCGGGATTTCGGAATAAAAGCTTTTCTGAGTGAGCAGGCAAAGTGGAGCCCACTGAGAAGTGGGAGAAGGGTGGCCAGGAATGGAGAGCCAGGAGACACCACTCAAAGCTCAGGCTCTGTCCCTGTGAACTTGGAATTTCTTCCTGCAGGGCCCAGGTGGGAGAGGAGCAGGCACGGCAGGGAGAGAGAACACCCTAATGATGGTCTGGGTGAGAAAAGCAGAACAACAGAGCTGGTTCAGAGCCCAAACACAAGGCCCAGGCTCCTTTCTTTGACTCCAACTCCACTGCTGGAGCTGCCATTTGTTGGTGCTTGGCTCTGAGCCTCCCCACAGCAAGGAGGAGCAGCAGGCTGGGAAATGAGCCCGAGTTTAGGCCAGAGGAATGAGTCAGGGCAGATGAAAAGAGCTGCAGGACTGTAAAAGGGCCACGCTGCTGGAAGTGAGGCACTGGGGAGCAAAGCCAAGCAGCAGGAGGAAGTCCAGGGGGAAAAAAAAAAGGATAATCAAAAAGGAGAGTCACCCATCTATGCTCCATGGCATCAACAGGAAGCAGCCACATCCATCCTGCTCCATGTGACAGCCACATCCCAGCCTTGGGACAGACTGGAACAGCCTTGCAGGGATGCTGGGACACGTGGACATTTCCAGGAGCTCCCTCTGATCCAGCAGGAAAGGCTGCCAGCTGGGAATCCACGTGGATAAAAGCCTAATCACTCCTTGGTGCCCAAACCTTCCCTCTGCAGGAGCACACAAGGAGCTCATTGCCACGGGACAGCCTGGGGCAGCTGCCAGGAATTCCTGATATCAGCTGGGATTGTCCCAAAGTGCTCCACACGTGAGCCAGGCACGGTCCAGCTGAGCCCAGACACGCTGGAGCCGCTCCAGCAGCCAGGACAAAGCAGCTCCAAACCAAAGCCAGCCTGGGCAGCGACCTGGGCAGTGCCACCTCCCAGTCCTCGGTCACTCACAGCCAAAAAATGGCCCTTGGATCAAATCCAGGGGGAAAACATCAACGCAGGTCGTGGAGATTTCACCTGAGCTGTCCCCACACACTCCTGGGTTGGACACTGGGCTGTTTTCCATGTGGAGCTGCAGTGTAAGAGCCAGAGCTCTCAGAGAGAGCCCAAACCACGGGGAAAGGTCACCCAGGGAGCAGCTGAGGGCACTTGGAATGTGCAGCTGGAGGAGCCAGAGGGAGACCCTCAGGGGCTGCAGCTCCAACCCCAGCTCCTGGCACAAGGACAGCACCCAGGGAGCAGCTGGGGCTGGGCCAGGACAGCTCCAGCAGGAATTAAGGACAGGGCATCCTGATGTGGTCTCTGACCTTCAGCCATGGAGTTTCTGGAATATTTGGACAGGTTTTTAGCAGGTATGGATATTTTGGAGCAGCCTGTCAGGATGCCTCTGGACACAGCCAGCACTGCAGCAGATCAGCTGTTCCTGAGTGTCCCAGAGGAGTCTGGATGTGGCCCTTGGGGACAGGGTTTGGGCTGATGCTGGATGCCCATGGAAGTCTCTTGGTGAAACTGGGATTCTGTGACTCTGGGATTTTCCTTTAGCCACAAAGGAGCATCCCAGGTGTCCCTCTCCAGCAGGAATTAAGGACAGGGCATCCTGATGTGGTCTCTGACCTTCAGCCATGGAGTTTCTGGAATATTTGGACAGGTTTTTAGCAGGTATGGCTATTTTGGAGCAGCCTGTCAGGATCCCTCTGCAGCTGTTGCTGTGACCCTGTGGGAAAAGATGGGCTCAGACAAACCCAGAGGGTCACCACAGGTGATCAAACACTAAATGAAGCCTCAGGATCTCTCAGGAAACCAAAACACCCCGAGGCTTGGCCCACTCAGCAGTCAGAGACCCCAACGGATGCAGGAACTGATCCATAAGAAGCAATTCCAAAGGGTTTCCTCAGTTCAAAAGAAAACCCAGCCTGGACAGGGCAAGGCATCCAAAGGGCAGAGTTTGTTTCTTGCAGATGATGCAGGGGAACCATGGAATGTTGGGAGAAAAAGGGATCAAGTGCACTGAAAACCCCTCTGAAGGGAAATGTCTGGGGCACATCATCATCAATAACAATCCTCTGCTATTCAGAGGAATCCCAGAATCAGTTAGGTGGGAAAAGGCCTCCAAATCATGGCACAGGGGCAGCACCAGGGAACACCTGGAGGGATTTAGGTTGGGTTTTAGGGCAAGGCTCTTCCCCAGAGGTGCTGGCACTGCCCAGGCTGCCCAGGCAATGGGCACGGCCCCGAGGCTGCCAGAGCTCCAGGAGCCTTTGGCCAGCGCTGCCAGGGGTGCCCAGGCTGGGCTTGGGGGGCTCTGGGCAGGGCAGGGGTGGCACTGGGGGATCCCTTCCCACTCAGGAGTTCCAGGATTTTTATTATTCCATGAGATCAGGAGCATTTTTTGCCTGGCATCAGTTCCCATTCCTGACCAATATTCAGGTTTCCACCTTTCCTGCCCAAGACATTTGTCTGCTCCTCCTCCTGTTGAATCATTCCCACCCTGCCTCTCCTTGGCCACCTCCCTGCTCTCCACACTCAGCAAACCCTGGGCAAAATGACCTTCAGGGGGACACTGGCACTGGGATTATCCAGGGAATCTTTGGTTTCAGGAACAGCTGGTAGAAGAAGGTGGTTGAGGGAGGGATAAATTTCTCATTATTGGCAGTTATTCCTCAACTTGGGAACTTCCAGGCTCCCTTCTGATCCCTGGGCGTTTATTCCCACTCAGGAATTCCATGGCTCAGTCCCACCATGGTCAGCACTGCTGGATGCTCAGCAAGCTCCAGCAGAGAGAGGATTTGAGCTTTGTTCACATCTCAGATGTGATTTGGGATAAATCCACCTCTTGCCCTTTTTTTTAATATTTATTTTTCACATCTCCATTCAGCTCCCAGGCAGAGCTTTGCAGGAAGGAATCTGTGTGTGTGTGTGTGGATGATCCTGAGATGGTTCCCACTGGCCTCTGCTCCCCAAAAACCCATCAGGAATTTGAGGAAGGAATTGCTCCTGCCATCCTGCCTTGTCTTAAAAATTGTCCAAGTCAGGATGTGGGAATGAATGGAAGAGGAAACAGCAAAGTTCTCAATCTCCTTGGGTCAGCAATGCTGGACAGAGCTCCAGGAGTGTTGGGACAACATTCCCAGGGAAAACCTGGGATTTCTGGGGGGTCTGGGCAGGGCCAGGGGTGGGACTGGATGATCCCTGTGGATCCTTCCCACTCAGGATATTCCAACTCCCTCATGTGAGGTCCATCAGCTCCCCATTAGCCTTGAAGGCTGAGGTTAATAATAGTTAATAAATATTAACTAATTAACTATGTTAATAGTAGTTAACAAATATTAACTAATTAACTATGTCATACGTGCTATGATTAGAGGATGCAACAAGTCACTGCATCCTTGGAAGCAATCCTGCCATGACTGGAGCTGGGATCCCAGGGAACTGTGAAGGATTCTCCCCCCCACAGAACATTTGCAGAGCAGGAAAAAGCAGGTGGAATTGTTGATCCCCAAGAGGAAAAGCAGGGAAGGAAGTGTTGGGATCCCTGCTGGGATGTTTGATCCCCTGGGATGCTGCTCAGGGAGCTCTGCCTCCCTCCAGCCCCAGCCTGAGGTGATTCTGGCAGAAGTCTCAGACCAAAAGCTTTCAGTGGGACTAAAATTAAGCTGAGCTTATCTCAGGTAAAGTCTAATGACAAAACTGTCCTGTTGAAGGTTCATCTTTTCATTTTAAGGACCTCAGAAAGCCCAGAGCCCTGAGCTCCCTATTCCAGCAGCCACTGGAGTCACCTCAGAACCTGGGAGAGTTTGCTTTGTTTCCCTTGAAATCCCAACAACTCCTTCCCTGACCACTCAAGGATTGCAGCTTTTGTTTAAACCCGCACAGCCTTCGTGTGAATAAAAGGAACCCTAAAGGTGCAAACACTGCAAGTTTAGAAGCCAGTTTTGAATTTTAAGCTTTTTATTTTGTGTTGTCAACACTTGGCACTGGTGACTATCAGAAACACAGACCTGTACAAGGGAGGTACAGCCTGAACCCTACTTTGGAAAAGAGGAATTTTATGGAATAAGGGAGGAGGAGAGACCCCGCGCTCTGTAGGCACCACAGTGACCTGGCTTGTTTTTTGGGATGGGAACATTTCCAAGAGGATCCTCTGGTGTTGAAGTGGCACTTGGGACAGGGTTTGAGGTGATGGTGGCACTGGATGATCGTGGAGGGCTCTTCCCACCTTGACGATTCTGGGATACACCAAGCACTCCGAGGCTCTCTATCCTTGCTGCCTCCTCTCCCTCAGAAATGAAACTGAACTGAATTCTCTTTTCCTCTTCTAAACGTGTTTTGGCTATAAAACCTTTCTGTGTCCAAGGCCTGGAGGTGGCACTGAGTGCTCTGGGCTGGGGACAAGGTGGCCGTGGGGCACAGCTGGCACTCCATGGGCTGGCAGGGCTTTGCCAGCACCAGGGATTTGGGGATTCTGGGATTCTTTCAGAATTCCAGGCCCCCAGCTGGTCTCAGAAGGAGAAACTGCAGCAAAGCTGAGCTGCTGTCTCCCCCCAGTGTCAGCAGATTTTTCCTGTTCGAGCTGTGGCACAAGGGACTCCCAAAGGTGAAATCACCTGGAAGCTGTGAGAGCACAGCTCCAACTGCCCTGGAACAGCTGGGAACAGCCATGGCTCAGTTTGGGAAGGGACAGGAACGGGAACAGCCATGGCTCAGTTTGGGAAGGGACAGGGATGGGAACAGCCATGGCTCAGTTTGGGAAGGGACAGGAACGGGAACAGCCATGGCTCAGTTTGGGAAGGGACAGCCCTGGGAACCGCCATGGCTCAGTTTGGGAAGGGACAGCCCTGGGAACAGCCATGGCTGTTTGGGAAGGGACAGCTGGGAACAGCCACGGCTCAGTTTGGGAAGGGACAGGAACGGGAACAGCCACGGCTCAGTTTGGGAAGGGACAGGAACGGGAACAGCCATGGCTCAGTTTGGGAAGGGACAGGGATGGGAACAGCCATGGCTCAGTTTGGGAAGGGACAGGAACGGGAACAGCCATGGCTCAGTTTGGGAAGGGACAGGAACGGGAACAGCCATGGCTCAGTTTGGGAAGGGACAGCTGGGAACAGCCATGGCTCAGTTTGGGAAGGGACAGGACTGCACAAAACCTTCTCTTATCCTGGAAATTATTGGATATTCCCCATCCCAAGCTCTGATACTGCACTGAAATTTAGGAATGGCCTCAAGCAGGAGGATGGCAGCAATGGATGGGGTATTGGGAGAAAATTCCGGGCTGGCAGGGTGGGCAGGGGCTGGGATGGAATTCCCAGAGCAGCTGGGGCTGCCCCTGGATCCCTGGCAGTGCCCAAGGCCAGGCTGGACACTGGGGCTGGGAGCAGCCTGGCACAGGGGAAGGTGTCCCTGCCATGGCAGGGGTGGAACAAGGTGATTTTAGGTGATTTTGGGTCTCTTCCAACCCAAACCATTCCAGGATTCCATGCCCAAGTTCTCCAGGATTTGGTGCCACTGCAGAGGCAGCACAGCTTCCCCCAGACTGAGCAGAAAACAGGGAACCAGAGAGATTTCTCGGGATAAACCTCCTGCCATGAAACTCCTTCCGTGATCTCCATGGACCCACGGAAGTCCTGGATGCACCAAGGGCCTGGAGCTGCTCCTCTCCTGGACTTGTCCACCTGATTCCAGGCAGGCCCCACAGCCCGACCCTGGCAGGAAGCAGCTGCAAAAGCTGCACTGAGCCCTCTCCACTTCCTTCTGCCTCTCCATGAGCTTTGGAGCCTCCCAGGATGCATCCAGAGCATTTTTCTTCTCCATTTTTCCCTCCGGGAGTGCTTTCCTCTTCCATCCCAGCCACCTCCTCGCAGCTGATCCTCCCCTGCAGCTCCAATCCCTTGAGGAAGCAGCACCCACGTTTATTTTTTAAACAAAGACTTTTTTTTTTATTTATTGCATAAATAGAGGCTCAGCTGCTTTGCTGTACACATAAAAACAGAGATCATTTCAGTGTCACTCTGAGGTCACCCGTCCTTCTTTTCCAGGAAGGCTTCATCCTCCTGGGAAGGGAATCCAAGTGTCAGGAACCTGCAGGGTGGGGACAGAGCACTGAGAAGAGCAGGCACAAGAGGGACAGCACAGGGGCTCCAGGGTTCACAGAGCACCTTCGGAGCCGTTCCCAGATCCATGGGGGAATTCCTCCCTCTGAATCCCAGAATTTAGCAAGGACAGGGCCTCTGCTGGGCAGCTCTGGGGACTGGGAAGGGGATTTCTGTGGAATCAGAGGGATTTTAACACCAAGGGTGGTGTCACCTGCTGGGCACCGAGGTTTTGTGATGATCCTGGGGCAGAAATCCCTGGAGCTGTGGGGTTTGCCAAACAGAATTCCCTGGGATGACACTGCACAGAACCCCAGGCCCCAGGCTGCTCTGGGTTAGAGGGATCTTAAAGCTCATCCCATCCACCCCTGCCATGGGCAGGGACACTTCCCACTACCCCAGGCTGCTCCAAGCCCTGCCCAACCTTTCCCTTTCCAGGGAAGTGCCCAAAATCTGCCCCAAAGCCAAGCCCTGAACCTGAGACTGAAAAACCCCTTTGGTTTTGTTTTGTTTTTGTGTTTTTTTGGTGTGTAAATAGAAAAAACTTTGTTCCCATGGTTATTCCCAGGGCCTCATTTCCAGGCACCATTCCCAATCCTTGGGAATAAAGGGAATAAAACAGTGACAGGGTGGAAATAAAAATCAAGGAAAGATTTTTAAGAGTCTTTAGATGGGAAGGGATGACCTCAGAAAGGGAAGTAAGGTTTTATTTCAATAAAGAGCAACACAACATCAAACTCCCACTGAGCTTCCAAAGGGCAGGCAGGAATAGAATTCCCATTTTGCTGCAGAACGGGGAGAAGTGAAGCAAACTGCTCCAAAAATGACAAGCAAGGCAGGGAATAGAATCCAAGCACCAGGCAGGACTCATCCTGCTCATGGATCTGCTCCAAGAACGCAGGGATTGCTTCAGCTTTGGAAACAGAGGGGAGGAGCTCGGGAGTTTCAGAAGGAAAATCCCAAATTTTGGGAATTTTGTAATGTTCATTTTGCTCCTTCAAGCAGGAAAAAAATGTGCATTTTTCTCAGGGAATTCTACATGGTGGATGTCCCACGGCAGAACCTGTCCCTTTGGGAATTCCAGGTGTGGAATTTGCCCTTTCCAGCTAAGCCACCCCCACGCTGTCAATAACTTCACTCCTCTAGAAAGGCTGATTATTTTCTCTCTTTATTTTGTGACTTCAGGCCCAGAGCTCTGATTGCAGCATCCTGCCCGCCTGCTCCCCTGCAGTTATTCCCAATTTATCCCTCTCTTTGCGCATCAGGCACACAAAGCCCAGGCAGATAAAAACAGAGAGGGAACATTGTGCTGAAACATCCTCAAACGGGACAGTGCCTCCTGCAAGCCCCACAAAGAATGAGAGAGCAAATCCCCTGAAACATCCCGAATATTCCAAGAGCTCGCTTTGGGATCCAAAATCCAAACCAATCCCGCTGGGATTAACAATGTCCAAGCCCAGGAACTGGGATCGATTCCACACCTGAGGGACTCTTCACTCATCCTTCTTCTCTGCTTCTGCTTTCAGTTTCTGCTCACGTTCCCTCTTCAGTTTCTCCTCAATTTTCTTGCTCTGGTACATTTTGACTCCAGCAAAAGCCAAGCAAAGGATCAGAGTTTTAGCTGCCAAAATGTACATCAGCAGCGGGAAGTTCTCCAGAGCCTGGAATGCCAAAGAATCTTTTTAGGCACTTCTGGAACACTTGGGCAATTAAAAGTGAATTTATAGGGATGCTCTGCATCTTCCACTTCAATAATAATGCTCCTCTCTTGCCATGGTTTTTATTTCTGTGGGAAATCAAACCAGGCAGAGCAACAAAGCCAAAGAAAAATCCCCTTCCCTCAAGGCCTGAACTCCTTTTGCTCGTTTTCCAGCAACATTTGCACCATCTGGAGCTGAAAAAAGGGGAGAGCTGAGTGTTTTAGGGAAACTGTGAAAGTGGAAAAGCTGCTGAAGGATCCTCACAAGGGATGGATCCCTGGGGGTCAGCTCTCAGGTGGGATCCCCAAAAACACGCCAGGAAATCTGAATTCACAGCAATTTGGTAATGAACCTGCTCAGATGTGGCAGGTGCAGATAAATGCCTTTAAACTGGGAGCAAAGTGAAAAATCCAAGGATTGCTGTTCCAGTTTTGAACACCTGGAATTGCACAGTGTTTCAGTGCTACAAAACACGGACTTGGAGAGGAAAATCCAGTGGGAATGGGTGGTGGGCACTGAGCAGGCTCCCCAGGGATGGGGTGGGGTTGTTGGGGGTCTGTGCATGGCCAGGCCTTGTTCTGGGGGATCCCTGTGGGTCCCTTCCCAGCAGGATATTCCAAGGTTCTGTGGTAACTCTGTGAACTTGGAACTCACCCTGTTCCCTCAGGATCTCCCAGAGCTGTCAGGACACATCAAAGCTCTGCATTTAGGCCAAGCCTTGTGTCCCTGCACCAGCAGGGAGCTTGGAAAAACAGCAGCAGGCTCTGTCAATCTCCCCACAATCACAGAGGCAGCAGCTCTGCAACACCAGGGCAGGGGAGGCAGGGCTGGGGGAAAGCTTGATTTCATGAGCTCAAATTGTTAATTATACAGTCATGGAATGGTTTGGGCTGGAAGGGATTTCAAAGCTCATCCAATTCCACAGGCAGAGACACCTTCCCCTGTGCCAGGCTGCTCCAGCCCCAGTGTCCAGCCTGGCCTTGGGCACTGCCAGGGATCCAGGGATGGAATTCCATCCCAGCCCTGCCCACCCTGCCACAGAGGAAATTGTTCCTACTATCCAATCTAAACCTGTGATTTTTCACTCTGAAGCCATTCCCTGTGTGCTGTCCCTGCATGCCCTGGAAATTGTCTCTCTCCAGGTTTCCTGGGGCTCCTGCAGGCCCTGCAAGGCCACCCTGAGCTCAGCCCAAAGCTTCTCCTGTGCAGCTGAACAATGCCAGCTGTGCCAGCCTTTGCTGCCAGCAGAGCTGCTCCAGCCCTCTGCTCATCCTGGAGCCTCCATGGACTTGCTCCAGCAGCTCCACGCAGGAGGTACCTGCTCCAACGTTGTGGTGCCTGACACAATGACTCCAAAACCCCCAAAACCCCAAAAACAGAGCAGAGAAATTCCCCTCCAGTAACAAAAGCAGCTGAGGGAAGAGCAGCCAGAGAAAAACTTGGAAGGAGGAAAGGCAGGAGCAGCAGGGATGAGCAGAGCTCAGGTCTAACACGGGAGGCTCCAACAGCAAATCCTGGGGCAAGCAGGTGTGGCAAGGAAGGACAAGAAGAAATCCCCTGTCCCTGAGAGTGTGGGGGTCAAACAAGCCTCCCCTGGGAAAGGAACCATCAGAACCCAGCCAACACATCCCCCACGGAAAGATCCCTGCCTTGGGAACCTGCCCCAGCCTCACCTTCCAGTTAAAGGCCACCATCTCAGCTGTGGGGTGCCCCAGGACTGGGGGGGGTCACACTCCTGGAGGCACAGGGCAGGGCAGGAGCATCTTGGAGACATGGAAAACAAAGCAGAATGAACTCTTGGAGAAATAGAAAATAAAGCAGGATGAGCTCTTGAAGAAATGGGGAAAACAAAGCAGAATGAACTCCTGGAGAAACAGAAAATAAAGCAGAATGAACTCTTGGAGAAATGGGGAAAAATGCAGAATGAACTCTTGGAGAAATGGGGAAAAATGCAGAATGAACTCTTGGAGAAATGGAAAATAAAGCAGAATGAACTCTTGAAGAAACAGAAAATAAAGCAGAATGAACTCTTGGGGAAACAGAAAATAAAGCAGAATGAACTTTTGGAGAAATGGAAAATAAAGCAGAATGAACTCCTGGAGAAACAGAAATTGAAAGAGAATTAGGCAAGCTGCTAATTAGCCCACCCTGCCCTGGGAGGGGCTGATCCCAGCAATCCCCAGTGAGCTCAGGGCCTTGCTGGGGCTCAGTGCCAGGAGCAGGATGGGGCTGTGACAGCCCAGAGCAGGTGCTGAGGCTGGAATTGCACACCCTGACAGCTGCCCCATGGAAAACATGGACACCAGGGCTGCCTTTGGAAGCTGGAGCTGTGTGTGCTCCCCCTGCCTGCCTCTGCTGGGACTGAGGGACACACAGGAGCTGCCTTGGGGCTTCTTTGAGGGTTTCCAAGCTCACCTGCTCCGTTTGGAGCCTGAACATTGAATTAATCCTCTAATTTCTCACTCCTCTGTGATTGATTAATTTAATTCTCCATACTAACAGTTTATAAATATAGAGGTTAGCAAAGCAAGCCCTCCCTGGAGCCCTGAGTGGTCACCAACCACTCCAAAGCTGAACTCCTGGGATGAAAAGGCTGCAGCACACACAGCACTGCCCTGGGCTCTCTGCTCAGCTGCTGGAATCCAAATTAACCCCAGGAGGCCCCTCCTGTCCATGGAACAAGAGTGGAAAAGCAGGAGGGAACACTGCAGCACCATGAAAAGCTGGGCTGAATAAATCAGCACCACGCCAGAGAGCAGCTGCTGAGCTCCCTGCACAAATTAAATGTTCTTGCAGCTCCTGTCCTGCTCAGTTTCTGGGTAGATTTTCTAATTTCTCCAGCCAGAGCATCCTCTCCTCTCCTTTTCCCTCTCACCCTGCTGAGACCCCTCTGGAAACATCCCCACTCCTCCAGAGTGACTAAGATGCAGCTGTACCAAAGCCCTGGAGTGGCAGCCACCAGCAAATTCCTGCTCATCAGTCACTGTTTTCGTGCTGATCCTGATTGTGCAGCTCCTTCTCCTGCCGAGAAAATGTCAGGGGGGGTGTGAAGAGAGTCAGCGCTGTTACACCTCCAGGAAAAGGGATCTTCACTTCATGGAATCATGGAATGGTCTGGGTTGGAAGGACCTTGGAGATCATCCCCTGCCATGGCAGGGACACCTTCCCCTGTGCCAGGCTGCTCCAGCCCCAGGGTCCAGCCTGGCCTGGGGCACTGCCAGGGATCCAGGGATGGAATTCCATCCCAGCCCCTGCCCACCCTGCCAGGGAACAATTCCTCATTGCCAAGATCCCATCCAGCCCTGCCCTCTGGCACTGGCAGCCATTCCCTGGCTCCTGTCCCTCCATCCTTTGTCCGAAGTCTTTTTCCATGTTTCCTGCAATCCCAGAATGTTTCCCAGAGCTGACACCTGTGCTGCTCTGTCCCCAGTGTCCTGTGCAGTGGGAATGTCACTGCTCCCTCCAGGCTGCATTCCCACATCCCAGGAGCCTCCATGGCCAAGCACCTGTTCCCCTCTCATCTCCTGCCTTTTCCAGCCTCCATCTGATCCCAGCCCAGTGGAAACCTCAGGGCTGGAAAAAAAGCAGGTGAAGCTTCAGCCCGGGGCAGAGAGAACAAAGTGGGAAGAGGAGAGAAAATGGGGAAAGGGGAGGATTTTGCCCAGAGCAGCTGGGGCTGCCCCTGGATCCCTGGCAGTGCCCAAGGCCAGGCTGGACACTGGGGCTGGGAGCAGCCTGGGATTACTGCAAGGTGTCCCTGCCCATGGAGGCTGGATGGGCTTTGAAATCCCTTCCAATCCAAACCATTCCAGGATCCTAGGATTCCCTTCACACTTAAAAACCACCACGTATAAGCACTGAGGTCATCAGTGCCAGAGCAGAAAGCTCCACCGCTGCTTTCTCAAGGCTGGGATATCTTAAATCAACAGCTGGCACGGTGTGTTTGCCTTTCCCCAGGAGATAAGGCACAGAAAGGAGCAGGGAACACATCCATTGTTCCCTCCCCAGGGAAATGCAGGCAAACACGGGGCCTGGGCCCCACACAAGGGCACTGCTCCCTCCTTCCCCTGCAAGGAGCTCCCTGCTCCTGTGCGCAGCCACGTGAGGAGGGGCAGGAGCAGCAGGCTGTGCCACGCTGCCCTAGGGTGACGTTGTGGTGCTCGTATCCCCCGTCCTGTTTATGCTGGATATGATGTTCTGGGCCTTCAAACTGGCTCTGAAGAGCACAGTTCTGTTTTGTTATCAGCCTGCTCACTCCCCCACTGCTGGCAGGACACAGACTGCAGTACATAGTGCAGCTTTTGCTTTTTGCTCCTGCTTGTTAGTTAGTTTAGCTAAGCAGCCCAAATTTTCCCTGAACTGGTTTTTTTTCCTTTCCCTTTCTTGGAATCACTCGAGCCTGCTCTGGGAAACACCAAGAGTTTGCACCTTGTGGCCTGCCAGGAGGGACTGATAACAGAGCGACCACTCCCAGGAGAGACTCTCTGAATTTATCATCTTTTCCAGAGCACTGAAAGAGTGTTGTCATCCTGTATTGTCCATTTTGTGTGCTGGGGGTGCTGTGCCTGTTAAACAAACAGGTTCCTTCCACTTCTCTCTCAGGAACCCTTCCTGAACAGGTTGGAGGGAAGGGCTGTGTGGGTTTGCTTTCTAAAGGGATCCCCTTTGGAGGTTTTCTCCCAAATTTGCCCTAAACCAGGACAGCAACCACTCCCAGGAGAGACTCTCTGAATTTATAATCTTTTCCAGAGCAGTGAGAGTGTTGTCATCCTGTATTGTCCATTTTGTGTGCTGGGGGTGCTGTGCCTGTTAAACAAACAGGTTCCTTCCACTTCTCTCTCAGGAACCCTTCCTGAACAGGTTGGAGGGAAGGGCTGTGTGGGTTTGCTTTCTGGAGGTTTTCTCCCAAATTTGCCCTAAACTGGGACACACACATTCCCTGACAGATGCTGGGATGAAACAGCACCAGGCTGACAGGGATTCCCTGGGATTGCACTGCTCTCTGCCAGGTCCCTCTGCAGTTTTATTCCTTTCCAAAGGAGGTGGTCACGAGCAGAGCCATGCCACAGTGGCTGCCCCAGCCCTGGAAGTGTCCCAGGCCAGCCTGATGTCCCTTGGAGTGTCCCAGTGTCCCTTGGAGCAGCCTGGGACAGTGGGAGGTGTCCCTGCCCACGGCACTGGATGGGCTTTGAGGTCCCTCCCAGCCATGCTGGGATTTTGGGATTCTGGGCTCTGTGTGCAGCCTCGTCCCAGGGAATTCTGTCTGGTGAAGCAGATCAGGCTCCTGCAGATGGGAAAGAGGAGAGGGCCTGGCCAGATCCCACCTCAGGGCTGTGCCAGCAATTCCCTGTGAACCCCAAATCCTCTGGGATCCTCTGCAGGCACAGCAGGCTCATTCCAGAGGGTCGTGTCCCTCAGGGAGGGCTGCACCACATCCCAGAGCTTGGGATTAGCCCTGATTCCAGCCCCAGGATCTCTGCCCAGCTCTGCCCTGTGCAACACAGCCCCACAGCTGGCCCCAGGCACGTGGGAGGCCTGTGGTGGAGCAGGGAATTGAATCCCAACCCTGGATTGCAGCTGCAGCCCTCCCCAGGAAGCACAGCCCAGCCCAGGCTCTCAGGGCATTGTCTGCAGAGCTGAGGCACCACAGAACATGCCCAGAACATCCAAACCCCCTGGAGGTGTCCTGGCAGGCTGCACATCTCACCCTGCCTGCCAGGAACTCCATCATTCCCACAAAATGGGGCTGGGGATATTCCTTTGGGGATTGCTGGACAACTGCAGCCACGAGGCCTTGGAAAGCACCGAGCTGCTGAGTTATCTGAGTGCACTTAAACGTGACATTTCTGAGCTAGAAACGGGGTGTCACTCACCCAGGCCAGGCTGGATGGGGCTCTCGGCAACCTGGAAGGTGTCCCTGCTCATGGCAGGCCTGGGAATGACATGATCTTTAAGGTCCTTTCCAACCCAAACCTGATTCTGAGTCTGGATCCACTCAAGGTTCCAACTCAAGCAACATCAAAACAATTGAAAAAGAACCATCAAGATCTTCATACCTGACGAGGCAGAAATTAAAAGATGATGTCAGATGATTCCTCTGACAGCTCCTTACATATTCCAAACTCTGGAAAACAGGAACAGAGCAGATGGGATGTTTCATTCACATTGGCTGGATTAAAACCAAACCAAACTCAGAAATGCCAGGGGCACACCAGACTTTTCCTCAATGGCATCACCAGGGATCACAAAGATGATCCCAAAGTTTCAGGGCATCTACTCTGGAAACAGGCTGGAGAACTGGGACTGTCCAGCCTGGAGAAGGGACAATTCCAGGGAGACCTTAGAGCCCCTTCCAGTGCTAAAAAGGAGAGGGACTTTTTATATGGGCAGAGAGTGCCAAGACAAGGGGCAATGGTTTTAGACTGCCAGAGGGCAGGGCTGGATGGGATATTGGGAATTAGGGACTGTCCCCTGGCACAGGGTGCCCAGAGCAGCTGGGGCTGCCCCTGGATCCCAGCCCAGCTCTGTCCTGGGCTGGAGCAGAAGGAAGGGACTGGGGAACAAGGAGGGAGGGTGGAAAGCAAGAAAAGCAGGGGATGGAGAGCGAGGAAAAGGGATGGAGAGCGAGGAAAAGGGATGGAGAGCAGGGAAAAGGGATGGAGAGCGAGGAAGGGGGGCTGAAGACAAAAGAGGGGGTACTGGAGAACAAGGAATGGGGGCTGGAGAACAAGAAATGAGTGCTGGAGAGTAAGGGGAGAATAAAGACGAGGGCTGAAGGGGAAGGAGGGGAGTGGAGAACAAGAATGGAGGGCCTGGAGAGGAAGGAAGGAGATGGAGAACTAGGAAATGGGGCTGGTGAACAAGGAGGGAAAGGTGGCTATCAAGTAAGGGGGCTGGAGAGCAAGGAAGAGGCTGGAGAACAGCGATGGGAGGGACTGGAGAGCAAGGGCGGGTGGAGAGCAGAGAGGGGCTGGAGATGGAGAAAAGCGGGGCGAGCAACACGGCAGGGGCTGGAGAGAGGGAAGGGGGTGTTGGAGAGAAAGGACGAGGCCTGGAGAGCAAGGAGGAGGGTGGAGAAGGGACAGGGGCAGGCCTGGGGAAGGGAAGGGAGCAGGCCCGGCCCGGGAGAGCGGCCGAGGCTGCGGGGAGCGGAGCGTTGGGGGCCGGCGGCGATGCGGGCCAGGGTCCGCCGGAGTCCGGCGGGGTTTTGAGGGGAAGGAAGGAAGGGAGAGAGGAAGGAAAGGAGGAAGGAAGGGGCCCGGGCCGGTCCTACCTCCGGGCGGCCATGGCAGCGGGGGCGGCGCTCCCTCCCGCAGCTCCCGGCAGCGGCAGCGCCGGGCCCGGCCGGGGCCGCTCCGCCCGCTCGGCTGCGGCGCCGGGCATGGCGGTGCTGCGCTTTTCTCCCTCAGAATGAACACTCCTGCCCTAAAGCAGCTCCCGCAAGGACCGCGGAGAGGTCCCGGAGAGCCCCGTGCCCAGCTGGGGATCAGGAGTGGGATTGGGATTGGGATTGTGCCCCTCAGGTGATTCCCCAGCTGCAGAGCTGCCCCAGCCCTGGGAGGAGCTGGAGCTGCTGCAGAGAGCCCAGAGGAGGCTCCAGGATGAGCAGAGGGCTGGAGCAGCTCTGCTGGCAGCAAAGGCTGGCACAGCTGGCATTGTTCAGCTGCACAGGAGAAGCTTTGGGCTGAGCTCAGGGTGGCCTTGCAGGGCCTGCAGGAGCCCCAGGAAACCTGGAGAGAGACAATTCCCAGGGAAGGAAGGGACAGCACACAGGGAATGGCTTCAGAGTGAAAAATCACAGGATATTAGGAACAATTTCCTCTGTGGCAGGGTGGGCAGGGGCTGGGCTGGAATTCCCAGAGCAGCTGGGGCTGCCCCTGGATCCCTGGCAGTGCCCCAGGCCAGGCTGGACACTGGGGCTGGAGCAGCCTGGACACCTTCCACTATACCAGACTGCTCCAAGCCCTGTCCAGCCTGGCCTTAAACATCTCCAGGAATGTGGAGTCCACATCCTCTCTGGGCAGCCTGTGTCAGGGCCTCACCACCCTCCCACTAAAGAATTTCTTCCTAACATCTGCCACAAACCTGCCCTCCTTCAACTTAAGGCCATTTCCCCATGTCCTATCAATACATTTCTATGTGAGAAGTCCCTCTGCAGCTCTCCTGGAGCCCCTTCAGGCCCTGCCAGGGGCTCTGAGCTCTCCCTGGAGCCTTCTCCTCTCCAGGTGAGCTCCCCCAGCTCTCCCAGCCAGGCTCAGAGCAGAGGGGCTCTGTGGAACAGCTCCGTGGCCTCCTCTGGGCTCTCCAGCAGCTCCACCTTTTTCTGGTGTTGATCCAGGGGCAGCAGGTGGGGTCTCACACGAGCAGAGTAGAAGACAATCCCTTCCTCAGCCTTCTGGTTGTGCTTCTTCTGCACCTCCAGCACATGTGGATGTGCTGTGATGGTATCAGCTCAAATCTCAAGACCTGTGTCCAAGACAAGCCAAAGGCTCCCAAAGCAAATAAGCCCTCTGTCATTTATTATTTAACACGAGTGAAAACAGGAATCAGATCACTAAAAAAGAGTTGGGAGTGAGTGTGTGCAGGTATCAGGTCCCTCCTGTGATTGATTCCCTAATTGCTTCTTCAGTCAATCCATGGAGATTGGAGATTTCACTGGACATGCTCGGGTTATTTTTAAAGTGGTTTTAAGTCACACAGTTTGGATCTAAAGTGGCACTTTTGACCAGCACTAATTCACAGTTATTCTGAGGTGGGAACATCCAGATCTGCTTGTGGATTTAAAAAATGCTCAAATAATCAAGTTATCCCCGTCATGGCTTTATTTTCCCAAAGGACAGACTATCAGAGGGAAGCACAATCACAGATTTTTCTTGGACTTTCCCAAGATCCTCACAGGAACCATGGCATTGATTTCCTCGGGACTCCATTATCCATTGACCTGTGTGTAAATTTAATCAACGCTTCCACAGCTCTTTGCAATTCCAGTGAGTTCCCTCTGTGTGACTCCATGAATCCCTCACTGCTGGCATTCCCAGAAAGTCAAGGTGACTCCGGGCTTGTTTTATCCCTTGCCCCCAGGTTTTCATGGATCACACACTTGAGATCTTCTGGGTTCAGAACCTGGTTTTTGTACTTCTCCCCCCAGTCCTCCACGATGTACTGGTGATAGGGATCATTGGAGTGCTCCCTCCTCTTGGATTTCACAGTGCTCACCAGGATGGCCACGATGATGAAGGAGAACATCCCAATCATCACCATCAGGTACAGGATAACGTAGTCAAAGTTTTCAGCAGCCACCTCAGCCTGCAGTTTATTCGCTGCTTCTGTCATGTTCCTCCTCCAGTTGTTCATGTAATTGAGGAAGGTTTCCTTGAAAATATCTTCCACTGCCCAAGTGAAGTTCTGCAGCTTGGCCATCCTCGCCAGTTGTGCTGCTAAAGACAAGAAAATATTCTTTTTAATCAGATGTCTGTATTAAAAGAGTTGGTTTGGAGTATGTTGTCAGTGTTATGTCAATTATCTGGTAACAGCCACCTCCTGACACCTGAAGGTGCAGCTTTAGCTCAGCTGAGAATCCCCATCTCTGAGTGGTTCAATATGTTCAGAGACCCAAGGAGGTCCTACTCAGAATCCTGGAATGGTTTGGGTTGGGAGGGACCTTAAAATCATCCAGTGCCACCCCTGCCATGGCAGGGACACCTTCCCCTGTGCCAGGCTGCTCCAGCCCCAGGGTCCAGCCTGGCCTGGGGCACTGCCAGGGATCCAGGGGCAGCCCCAGCTGCTCTGGCAATTCCATCCCAGCCCCTGCCCACCCTGCCAGGGAAGAAGTTTTTCCTAAGATCTGATCTAAACCTGTGATTTTTCAGTTTAAGGCCATTCCCTGTGTGCTGTCCCTGCATGCCCTGGGAATTGTCTCTCTCCAGGTTTCCTGGGGCTCCTCCAGGCCCTGCAAGGCCACCCTGAGCTCAGCCCAAAGCTTCTCCTGTGCAGCTGAACAATGCCAGCTGTGCCAGCCTTTGCTGCCAGCAGAGCTGCTCCAGCCCTCTGCTCATCCTGGAGCCCACTCAGGTCCCTTTGCTCTGTGGGACACTTTGGTGAAGGCCCCCATGGCCCTGTCACAGGGTTTGTGGCACTGTCCCTTCCCTACAGAGGGGAATCTCCAAGGGAAGAAGGATTACTCCTGAGGAGAAGACAAAGACTTGGGAGCGACGTGGAGGCTGAGACTCCATCCCTGAAGTGGCCTTGGGGACCATTTGGGACAGTCCCTAAAGGGGAGGAGACACTGCCTGGTACTGCAAAGGCATGTTTGATCCCATTTATCCAAAATTCAGACCCCAGGGCTGCTCAGACCCCATGAACCAGGTGTGTGTCCCACAGGAGGAAAATCCCCCTACAGCATTCCTTCTCACTCAGAGCCCATTCCCACCAGATCCCATTCCCACCCAAAACTCACTCGCACCCAAAACTCATTCCCACCAGAGCCTGTTCCCACATGGATCCCGTTCCCACCAGATCCCATTCCCACCAGAGTCATTCCCATACAGATTCCATTCCCACACAGATCCCATTCCCACCAGAGTCATTCCCATACAGATTCCATTCCCACACAGATCCCATTCCCACCAGATCCCACTGCTACTCAATCCCATTCCCACCCGATCCCATTACCACACAGATCCCATTCCCACCTGAT